>NC_134952.1:28285189-28585501 GCF_965638725.1 Aptenodytes patagonicus | reverse complement strand
GGCAACAGCGGGGTTTAGCTTTAAGGACAGAAAAAAGGACAGTTTTCAACTTTCTGTGGAGTGTAAAATAGCTGTGACATGCCTGACAAAGAATAGTTTGTGTTAGCAAAATTGCTTTCACATTTTTAATGAAAAAACTTGAAAGCAGATTCCTTCTGGTTCAGACAGACATTAATCAGTAGAAGCAGGTACTTGTAAATAAATTAACTGATGCCATACCCTCATCTACACCTTTTTCTCTTCACAAGCAGAGAAACCACAATATACCTCAGGGAAAATGGTCTTATTTGGTGTTAGAATCTAAAGAGGTCCTTGGGAAGAAATAAATTCAAATCAGAAGTAAAATAAAATGCTTGTCTCTGATGAAAAGAGGGAGACTGGTTGGTTTGTGATTCTTAGCATCTACAAAATTGAGGTCACTATTGTGAAGGGGATCAGTCAGTTTCTAATCTATTTCTTTAGTGCAGTACTACCAATTCATCAGAAATGTATAGGGGAAAGTCCAACAGAGCTTGAGGCTTGGGCAGAATTCATTATTCAGTACCCAACTTTCTCTTCATGAGATGCATATTTAGTGCAGCAGCTACATTTTTATCCACCAAAGATAGCAAGTCCATATATATCCTTAAGGGAATCATGAAGTATGTCCTAATTTACTTTTAAAGCTATTACTGTAAACTATCAATGCAATGCAAAGATTTACAAGCATAGCAGGTAAAGTCTGCTTACTGATCCCATAAATCACACCTGTAAAATCCCTTCCCCAAGCAATGTTTAATGTACAAAGTACATATATTTAGTCCAAGGAAAAATTAATTATTTAACCTGATGATTTTTGCCATCTTGGTGAATGCCAGCCTTGATTTCTTCCTGTAGGTTTTATTTTCTTCTTCACATGAATCTTAAAATACAGCACATAAGGCAGCAAACAGACACTGCTCCCAGCAGTGTGGGCTCAGAGACTGGCCATTTCATGCTGGGCTACCCCTGGCTGCGTAGTTGCAGGTAGCTCCTCTATGGAAACAATAAAATATTACATTATATGGCTGGAGGAAGTGGATGCAAGAAAGGAGGGAGACTGAGAACACATTTTCATTGCAGTATTCTGTCTGTCTACTGCAGTAGTTTGTATTAGGTATGACTGTGGATGAAAGGATTCCATTGAATGTTCCTTTACTGGTATTGTCTCTCTCCACCCTTTAATAGAGGGCACAAAGATTTCAGTTTTAGTTAAGAAAGGAATTATGATCATTGGCTAATAAGTCAGTCACGCTTCTTGAATAATGGGAGGGTAAGAGGCAAAAGAGGATTTTGGAGAGAGAATAAAACATCCCTCATAAACGTTCAAGACTCTTAGTGTTTCAGTCTGTATTCCCTTTAGGACATAAGGCTCCATGTAGCTAATTCACAGTCTCTGCCTTTCCATCATCACCATGTTTTTCACATGCAAAATGAAAGAATGGATTTGAAGCTTTACTGTACAACCAGAGTTGCTCTTCATGTATGTGCTTATTTTTTGTAGAAAAAATGCAGTTCTGTTAAACTGTTTTAACAATAAGCGTAATAGTCCGCTTAAAAAAAATTAGTTTTCCACATGCATTTCCACTGAATTAAGAAGGGAGAATGTCAGAATCACATCACAGAGTCATAGAAATGTTGTTTGGAAGGGACATCAGAGGAACACGTTGTCCAGCCTCCTCCTCAAAGCGTTACTATCCCCAGCACTGGGTTATGTCAGCCATGGGTTTGTCTAGCCAGGTCTTGAAAACTTCCAAGTGTGTCCACATCATCCATGGGCAACCTGTTCCAGTGCTGCACCATGCTCCTGCTGAAGTTTCTCCTGATGTCCAACCTGAACCTCCCAACCCACGATTCATGGCTATTGCCTCTTGTTGTGCCATCTGCCACAGCTGCGGAGGGTTTGGCTCTGCATTTTTCTGTCTGTCCTTCAGAAAGGTGTAGGCTGCTATTAGGTTGCTCCTTAACCTTCTCTTTGTCAGACTATGCTGCCTCCACCTCTCTTCATGGGGCATGTGCTGTAGGCCTGTGAATACCTCTTCTGTCTTCTAAAATCAAGATAATTCTCAACATTTTGTTGAGAACATTGGCAAAACTGCCCAAACTTGGCTAAAGTAAACATCTGAGATGAGACATAAAGGTTTAACATCAGGGCCTGTACAGTATACTGAAATATCCGAAGAGGTCTAATTTAATGAGTCTAGCCTTACCATGTTTTAGTGAACACTTAAAATTAGATTGTCTGCTTGTCTTACGGGACATGGTCGTACAACACAAAATGTTGTTGGCTGAACAAAAAGCAAGAAAGAAACTATGGCAGATATATAAAATGTTCAGATCAACACAAAAATCAAGCCTCTGTCCCAGGAGGACATTATGAGAAGACTTCAGTTTTATCAGCTTGTAGACAGCATCATGGAAGCCACTGGGAACATGATAGCAATTCTACAACTGTTTAATTTAGCAGACAATAAATGAAGTGTTATTTGGTTCCCGTTACAAGTGGAAGGGGGAAAACTTAAAACGGAGCTTGCTACAAAGTATGCTCTTTCTGTAATTTCACAGCAGGACAACCAGAGACCACTTAAAACCACAAAAGTTCTGGAAAACCTCAGTGCTTCTAAAGCACATATCACTCGCTGGGGCCTTATTATACTGAAGGAAACGTAAAACTGTAAACAGCATATGCTAAGCTTCTGTATTGTACAACAAATTCTGTGTTGTGTATAGTCTTCTGTTTCAGAAAACGGCTGTAAGTAGTTCAGCTGTAATCAGCAAGGTATAAAATTCCTGCAGATTCCAAAAATGATGAACCCAACCCAAAAGTTGCCTGTACTCAAGACAAGGTGTTCCATGGGGTCTTTCACATTACAACTGGAACTTTAACACATACAAAAATCAGACACGTGCTTGAGTTTCGACAATGAAGCTTGCACATTCAAAACTTACATACTCCAAATTTCCATATAACCCTGGTGAGGCTATCTAAGCAACTGTAGTCATAAACAAAAGACTGGTAAACATTAATTCTGATCCAGTAAGTATATAAGTATTTTGCACAAAATATATTGGAAGAGATCAAGAGACTTCCACGTGATATAATTTCTTATTACGCTATGGGAGACGTGGGTCTAATCCAGGTGAGGAACAGAACTGCCTCTCAGTTTCCCCCTCCCATATAACCATTACAGGATTGAGTAAATATGTGGCATTACTAATCCCATGCTAATACTCTGAGCACGGGTAAGTGACAAGTGGTTTTGGCAGCTAACAACCATACTGAATACTGAATTCGGCTTAGCATAAGGAACCAAATGTTTCTCAGCATTTAGGAACGGCTTGTTTAGCTTGCTGGCTTTCATGAGTCTATTTATTGTGAGCATAGATGCCTAACTCTGAATATGGATTCTGCTAAAAGTTAAATACCACAGCTATTATGATTAGTCCACCCCCTTCATGTATTCCCTCACCAGTTTTAGGGAAAACACTTTATGTACCCCCAATTACCACAGAAAAAAGTCAGACACACATATGATCAGAGCAATAATGGATTTCTTTTCCTTCTCCAAGCAGGATCAACAGAAGGCCGCCCAATAGGTACCCCTAAACAGCTAGTTAAATTATACACTTCTGCTTATATTCCCTTTTTCTCCCTTTTTTGCTTCCCAAGTTCTTCCTTTTACCACTCTCATCCACTCCCAAATAAACAATCTGTCCCTATTTACTCTTTCCTGTTGTCCCTAATTTTGGTACTTTATACCTCTTCAGTATTTGTGATATCGTTGCACTGGTAAATGCCAGTTAAATGGCATTTAATGGTTAAATGGCCTCAAGTTGTGCCAGGGCAGGTTTAGATTGGATATCAGGAAAAATGTCTTTACTGAAAGAGTGGTTAAACATTGGAAGAGGCTGCCCAGGGAAGTGGTGGAGTCCCCATCCCTGGAGGTATTTAAAAGACGTGTAGATGAGGCGCTTAGGGACATGGTTTAGTGGGCATGGTGGTGTTGGGTCGACGGTTGGACTCGATGATCTTAGAGGTCTTTTCCAACCTTAATGATTCTATGATTCTATGATTCTATGGCAATTTCTACCTCCATCAGCAATTCCTTTAAGCTAGTGACCCTCTTTTGTTATCAACAATATTTCTCATTTCTACTACTTCTTATGTTGCTATCTTGTTAGTGTAGCCACAAGTCAGGGTTAGATGTCTGCATATATATTACCCCCTTTTTGCTCTCCGTAGTATCTTATAAATTCTCATGTTATTTTATTAGTGTAGCTGCATGCCAGGGCTGGCCACCCTAACAAGAGTGCTAGGCTTGTCTGTGTTGTGAATCTAGTACATTTCACATACATTCCTTACTGCAGTGGAAGATTAATTCCTGTTACACAAGCAGTACTCTGGGAGTGCTCAGATAACATCTCTTGTTGCTGGTTAGCACACCAGGAATATTGCCTCCTTTGTACTAATTTTTAGATGTGAGATGTTGGTGCACACACCTTCAGAAAGTTTCTGATGGAGACAGGAAGGTTGTATCACCGCAAGCTGCTGTGATACATTGAAATGAAGTTAAAGTTACTTTAAGCTGATTTTCCATATTAATTCATATATAGCAGAAGATCATATTCAAAGGCCCATTGACTTTGCTTCTAAGTCTCTTCCGGATTTGCCCAGATTGACAAAAAAGCTCTGAGGTTAGCCTAGGGAGTTAAAAAGAAATTAACCGAGACCTGTATTTGGCTGCAAATAATCAGTTTCTTGTTTCTTTTTTAATTATTATTATTTTAATAATAATAGAAAAATATTAGCAGCTGTCTCTGTCATCATTGAACTGTCTCTGCTTGGAAAACTACTGCTGCTGACTTTGGCTCCTCACAATTGCCTGTATGCTTGCATTCGTTCAAGCCTTGGGACTCTGTCACCCTAAAATGTCTCCCCTGAATGCTGGAATGCCCTTCAGAAATCAGTCCTGATGCCTAGCTCCATGAGGAGGACTCCACCTAAATTACATGGATCACTGGTAGAATACAGATATCTCTATCATACATATACATATATTTTTCGGTAGCAGATGACTCATGTAAATGGCTTGAATTATTCCATGTGCATTCAGCTAATTCAGCCCAGATGGTGAATTCTTAAGAGTCTTGTCTTCAAGGACGGAGAGCTTCTGAACAGATTGTACATGACAATGGAAATCAATTCATGTTCAAAGAGTCTCTATTATTTGTCAAAAGAAATTATATCAAACATGTCACATCAGCTTTTTACTGTCCTGCCACAAACGAGTTGACTGAAAGATCTACCCAGACATTTCAAGCAAGCTCTACCAGTGGTAAAGCTCTCCTGGAGATAGCTTGTACTACCTTGTGGTTTGAGCTGTCTCTCTTCTCCTGTAGAAAAGCAGTAGATAATTAGACAAATTATGTCTCAGAAGTGTTTTTATAGAACATAATTTAAGGGTTTTAACATCTGATTAGCAGAGTGAGCAGCAATGTGTTCAACTAGCTGAACAACTGCAGGAAACTGAGTATTGTAATTTACTGGTCCACTCTCTTGTATACTTTTGTCATGCAGAAGGTACATAAAATATGTGGTTATGTTATTTGGATACTTTCTTTTTTGTAAAACAAAAAATTCCGTGTTTCTATTCTTTGTACAGTATATCAAGTATGCTAAGGTATGTATTGCTATTGTAAGTAACATTGGTTGATGAATCTACTGTGAATATATTATGTGAAAAATTTATTAGGGTTTTTTTTTGCTCATGATTGAGCTTCTAAATTGTTCAGTCTGACCCCTAATATATGTGACTTCAAAGCGACAACTCATATGCTTAGATTTTGACATACTTTTGCTGAACTGCAGTTTTCTGTGACTACATCATTCATGATGAGTGTAAAAATCATAATAACATCATGAATGAGTGAGTGAATGAACAAATGAATGAATGGTACTGTTCCAGTAAATTAAAAATATACAGTGCCTCTCATTATGTCTACATGCCCTCTTGAAGGACACCGACTTTTATGGATAAAAATTTGAGCACAGACTTAGCCAAACTGAATAAAGCAGTTGCGGGGGGGCGGAATTGTGAATGCTTTTTTGTTGTATTTGATTGTCTCCAATAGAAAAATCTGGTGACATTTTATAGATGACATGATAGATCTCTTGACTGAAACAAATGTAAGATGAACTTTCCTCTGAAGATGAACCTATGACCAAAGATCTTCAGTAGCAGAAGAGGAGCCTGAATGCTCTGATGAACTAGGTCTGCTTGTTTTGAGGCGAGTCTAGCAGATTTACATTTATTCCTCAGGATCTGCATCATCTTGAGAAACTGGGGCCACTGAAACCAGCCAAATTGTCTGAGACCTGCTGAACTATCAAAAAACAATAGTAAAAAAATGCAGTATCTTTTAATCTTGAATTTTCCAGCTCAGCATTCAGTATTTTTTAGTAAAAATATTAGTTAGAAAATTTATAATTAAAATAGTCATTTAAACCATCAATCTTGCCATTGTTTATATGACTATGGACATTAGCTGAACCTGTCTGGACATTACTTTAGTTGCTGAACCATAGTGTTTAATGGGGAAGGGAAGGGATTCCACTGACTGACTAGAGGGAGAATGGATGTAACATATACTGTTCTAAGAGCTTATCTGAAATTGTCATGCAGTGTATTTTAACATTAACTGTATAAATACAGTTCAGTAAATGGTGTATGCACAAAAGTAGAGTTTTACTGATTATAAGTTATGAATTGAAGTACCTGCATTTATGATGATTCCAATATTATATATTGCATCACTTATAGTAAAAATGGAAAGGAAGCATCTAACCCTGAGACATCAAACTACTTTAATTAAAAGTAAATAAAACCACAGTTATACATGATTTAATTCTTTCAGGCAGTCAAAAGCTCCATCCAACTGTAGCACTATACCATCACTAAAACAAGATACCGAGAGGCATTAAGTCATGACACACTCCTCTGCAAAGACCTCTTCATGCTGGCACTTCCTGCAACGGGAGGGCACGGGATAAAGAGCTTGCTCAATCTCACTATGGCACTCTAACAATCAGATTAATTTCCATGGGGATGATTTTACTTCCCATCACTTTTTCTCAAGGGATACGTACACTTATAGTATTTTTGGGAGGTCAATCCAACAAGATCTAGGCCTTGGTTAGCAAAGAGAAGTAAGTTCAGAAGAAGGAGGAATCAAGTGGGTATCTCAGGCTGTATCTGCACCGTGGGATATGGGAACCCTGCCCAGCCCTTGCACTGTGAGGGATGAGCTGCAGGCTTTCTGACTCCACGCCAGGATGAGACCTGAGCATATATCCCCCGCATTTGAACACCTTCATTTCTGCAGGGGCTGGCCAGGAGGGAGCTGCCAAGTGCCCTGCTGGGTACTGGACTCGAACCATCAGGGATCTCAATGGCACATCAGGGTCGTCTGCCCTGAAGGATGAATAGTTGTTTCCTTCCCATTTGTGGGCTCCCTTCCAGCAAGATTTTTAAGTATATGAATGCATTCCTCCCTATTCTGAAAAGCCTATGAACATCACATAGCTGTGGATTGCTGAACTGGTTTTCTGTATAAACATTCCCCATCCTTTTGTCAGCTGGGACAATGTAGCATTCCCTCAAAGGGAAGGAAGATAGTGTCCCATAGAATCATGGAATCATATCATAGAATCACAGAATGGTTTGGGTTGGAAGGGAACTTAAAGATCATCTAGTCCAACCCCCCTGCCGTGGGCAGGGACACCTTCCACTAGACCAGGTTGCTCAAAGCCCCATCCAACCTGGCCTTGAACACTTCCAGGGATGGGGCATCCACAACTTCTCCGGGCAACCTGTTCCAGTGCCTCACCACCCTCAGAGCGAAGAATTTCCTCCTTCCCATATAGGGGGGAGGAACTAAGGAACGTTGGCTGGTTCATAGTGGAATGTTTATAACATGATTTTGATTGGTTTGATTATAAATTGTCAAAAGATTTGATTAAATGGCTTGGGTCTCTTTGTTGTCTTGATTTAAACAATTTGTTTGCTTGTTTTTTAGTGGAAAATACATGTTAAATAATCACCTATTTCTGTAGAAAAAAAACTTGTCAAAACTTCATTATTTTAAGGAAAAGTTGAGAAAAAATAAAGCATGGTATTTAATAAAAATATAATATTTAAAAATATTCTTTTAGAGAAAAACAAAACCAAACAATACTGATCACCTCTGCTGAGATGTGATTCTTGGTGAGAATATGAAGTTCTTTTTTTGTAAGCATATTTATACTGATAATATTTGAACATGGCTCATTTCATAAAAGCAAACATTGAAATAAATCATTAAAACTCAGTCTCTCTCACCAAAACCCATGTCTGGAAAATTATAATCTACTGTAGGATAATTTTGCAGACAGTATATAACGTAAGGAATGTCATTCTTGTTACAATAACTCTTTATAGGAGTATTTTAAAGACAGTTACTTCTGTCAGTAGTTACTCTGTCCCCTTTCACTACCAGGTAAGTCAGGTTCAGAAATATAAAAAATGGCATATATACGTAATTATTCATCTTGCAGTTGCAACAGAAGTGGTACATAGCAGCTAGTTTATACTCTTTTGTAGTGGAAATTGATGGAAAGTACATTTAATGTGGATAATTAGATTGATTTGCCATTTTAAATATCTTGATGGATTTTTTTAATCTTTGCAGTAATTATATGAAATAAATGACAAGCTGATATAAAAAATAATGCTTAAGGCAGGACCAAATAAATAGTTAAAAGCTAGTTCAAGGAGAGAAAATTTGTTTACAAAACATAGCTGTTTTTTTAATTCAGAATTATTTTGCTATCTATTCTTTCCTCCGGTATAATCGGGGTATTGAATTCTGCCCTGCTTCTGTTGCCTTCGCAATTGTTTTTTAATGCAAAGCCTATGAAGGCACACACTTATCTTGCAGGGGATTAACAAAAAATATAACAAAAGGCAAAAAGCAGTAATTTGTGTAGTCATTTCATTTTGCTCAATAGAGCAAAATGGAGTTACTAAAAACTCCTATGTAATTTGTGGTGTGTATCACAAGAATAGTATGTGTCACCATAACTACATAATAGGTAATGCTCTGGCATTGTGATGTTGTAACTGTCAGCTTTTACATAACCCCCGGGTTGTTCAGTGTGTTGCTCCAAGTCATGAATTATTGGTGCTAAAAAAATTAACAAATTAATTTTTGGTTATTAGCAAAGCAGAACACATACCAAAATTGCTTTTTTTCTTTTCCTTTTTTCTTTTTTTTTTTTTTTCCTACTGAGGAAATGGCATAGCAGGAACCAATCTAATACTTATGCAGAACAGCATCTATTTTTAGTAAAGCAGTTTTCACTAGATATAATTTGGGCATCCTGAACAGAGTATGTGAACCATTGCAAATTTAACTCCTCTGGGTTAGGAAATAAAGCTCATAGTGTATGTGACTAAGGTGATTTTCTAACTTTAGGATATGGTCTTGGTTTTGATCTGTTGTTGCAAGGTCACAAATTATAAGACACTCCTGTATAAGCAAACAAACACAATATTCAGGTATGTATCCCATACGGCAAGAACACAGATAAACCAAGTGACCCAAATTCATGCAAATTCATGTAAATTGTTTTCATTGGGATAGACTGGCCCCAAATATCTGTGCATGGAGGAGGCATCCCAGCAAAGCATAGATATTGTCAATTTGCACAGCATGAGAGTTCTATGTATTCCACATCTGTTTCTTCCATCCCCAACTATAGTGTAAAAGAAGTGATTTGTGTTTGTCCATTGTGGGTTCAGCCTATTAACTCTCATCTATTTATTTGCCTGTATGCGTAGATTTTTCAAATGAAGCCTGTGAAAGTAGTATCTAAGCAACGGCCCGAACATTTCAGCTTTGTCCTGAGGACTCTATTCAGCATTTAGAATGAAGCATAAATGTAGGCAAGTTGTAATGGCTACGGGGAGTTTAACCACTATGTTATCTTGCCTTGGTTTGTGCTAAGCAGCTGTAAGCAGTGTGTTATTTAAATGGTTACTATTTCCTGCTTGAAACAGCACTCTCACTGTTGTTACCACTAATGAAACTACCTCAGAGGTGCTCATCTAGAGAAATGTTAGGAGAAAGATGATACTAGAAGCAAAATCACACAAGAAAAGAAAAAAATAAATCAATGCTATACTCTGTTATAGTCTCTGCATCTGGTTGCAGGCGTATGTGGGATTTAGCAGGATTTAGGTTTCAGATATTCAAAGCAGGCTAATAAGTTTTGAGAGTTTATGATGTTATTTGAATTTTATTTTATTTATATATGTATTTCAAGGACCTGCTGTATTTTTTCACCTGTAGGCCAGTGTGTTTCTTGGAAGGCTTCTCTAAGAATTCCTGTTAATTCACGCCCCTTCCCCACCAATACCTGAGACAGTGTGGTCCTCAGGATTGCGGAGGATTTGGTTCTCTCAGCTAGAAGGGTTATGTATGAAACATGAGCTCTTTTGGTTGGCCATATATCATGAGAAAGTTATTTGGCAGACCTACCCTGGATTTTATCAGTTGTGATAAAACACATAGGGAAAAGTTTTTGAAAGATGTAATGAAAAGAGCTACTAACACGGATGTGCGAGACTGAGTTTTCTGTTAGCTGATTCAGTTGCCACTGTTTTTGAAGAGAAGAAAAAACCTGCAGTCTCAGTCGGGCAAGCAGCAAAACAATTCCCTACATGTAGATCTCATCTGTATTAGAAAAGGCATACTGATTGTATTGCAACTTCGATAGTGCTTCCACAATTTTTGCTGCAAAATGTGGGGACATCAGTTGTGAAACATCTCCAGTTTAGAAAAGGACTGGAATATCATATAAAAAAACTGGCCTTAGGCTAAAGCAAAGCTGAAGTTTAACAATATTAAAAGTGAGGGCATGAACTTAGGGGCTTAAAGCAAGAATTTCTTCTATAAACAGTGAGCTTTTCTGTTGGAAATGACAGAGTAGTAGAAACACTTGTTTTTCTATTAAATAACCCATTGCATGCCACCAGATAAAGGTAAGATGCTAATGTAATATTGCCATGAAAAAGAAATGGAGTATTTATCTACGAGAGGAATCTGAAAGACTCGGTTTGATGTGTTTGTGTGTAATAACGAGCAACTAGAACTGATGTCCTGGGAATTTTCACCTGACAAATTCCCAGTCACTATACACCTCTGGGACATCGGCGATTCTTTGGACTCTCCAGTTTAGCCCTTATGATACAAATTCTTAGTTTCTACATATTCTGAGAAGTATTTTGTAGTTTTGTGGTGACAGAGCAGTACAGATGTACATAGACATTTCTGAACTGAATGCTTATAACATAGTTTTTTGCAACATTTTCTGAGAGAAAAAGAAAGTTGTTTATGAATGACCAAAACTTTCATGGCCACAATGTCACCCTTGTGTGTGGGAGTATAAAAAACATATTTCAGCAAAGCAGAGAGAACTTAAGGATAGTTAAGAGAAATAAGGCTTGGAAAATTACTCTTGAATATCTTGGCAAAGGTCCACATTTTTACTGTGCCTAGTAATGTCCTTGTATATATTGACAAACTTGGATTACAGCTATACTCCCCTGTAATAATTAATACTTTTATGGAAGAGCTCTGATTCAGAATTATTGCCCATCCTTGACTGTCCTGTACTTTTACTCCCAGATTAATAATTAAAACTTTGTTATCGTTTCAGATATCCAAAGGTAAGCATTTACTAGTAATTCTCATTTAATTTGAAATATAGATCATTATTGTTCTTCTTGTGCAATCTTTGAGTCTCTGTTATTATTTTCCACCTCTTTTAACAGGAAAAAAAATCACTTAAAAGAGATGTATTAAAACTGATGATCATACTAGATAGCCAAAGACTGTGGCTATTGTGTTATGAGTAAATCACTGCACTGATGCATAACAAAGGTTGATGCACCACAGCAAGAAAGTAGTAGTGAGAGGATGCCCCAATAATCTAGAAAAATACAGCTTAAGAGACCTGACTAAAAAGGAAAAAAGAAATTACTCAGGAAAAGAAAGTGTGGCAAAGAATTTATTTGGTACAGGGCAGGAAAATACCAAGGAATGGAAAAAAAAAAAATAAATAAAAGGATGACAAGCTTTTCTGTGCTGGTTTTGGCTGGGATAGAGTCAATTTTCTTCACAGTAGCTAGTCTGGGGCTATGTTTTGGATTTGTGCTGGAAACAGTGTTGATGATAATACAGGGATGTTTTAGTTACTGCTGAGCAGGGCTTACACAGAGTCAAGGCCTCTTCTGCTTCTCACCCCACCCCACCAGCGAGCAGGCTGGGGGGGCACAAGAAGCTGGGAGGGGACACAGCCGGGACAGCTGACCCCAACTGACCACAGGGATATTCCACACCATATGACGTCATGCTCAGCATATAAAGCTGGGGGAAGAAGAAGGAAGGGGGGGACGTTTGGAGTGATGGTGTTTGTCTTCCCAAGTAACCGTTACGCGTGATGGAGCCCTGCTTTCCTGGAGATGGCTGAACACCTGCCTGCCCATGGGAAGGAGTGAATGAATTCCTTGTTTTGCTTTGCTTGTGTGTGCAGCTTTTGCTTTACCGATTAAACTGTCTTTATCTCAACCCACAAGTTTTCTCACTTTTACCCTTCTGATTCTTTCCCCCATCCCACCAGAGGGGAGTGAGCGAGCGGCTGTGTGGTGCTTAGTTGCCGGCTGGGGTTAAACCACGACATTTTCTTATCTTCTTGTCTTTCTGGCAATTGTGTGCCAACATAACACTATTTTAGGATTTAAAAAAAAATTATTTCCCCTTTTTTTTCTCCAATAATATCCACTGTAAGAATTTTTTCTTTTTAGATTTTTGCTATTTTCCTTGCTAATTTTCTGTTTGTTTCTTAGTGTCTTATTTAATCTCCTCTGCTGTTGCCATATTTCTTTCCTTCTTTTCTATTTCATTATTTCCTCCTCTGTATCTCTTCTCAGTCTCTTTCCCTTACTCCAATTTTTTTTTTTTTTTGGCTGGCCTCCATAGAAAATACTGCAGTATTTTTTTTTTCTTACTATTCTTGCCAGTAAAACACTATCCTTGACAAAGAAAAAAAAATAAGCTGCTGCTCTGGAGGTGGCTAGAAAACTGGCATAATACCAGTGAACATAATCCAAGCCTGGCACGGGACAAGCCAGACGACCTAAAAACTTTTCCTTATATCAAACTTCAAGGTTTTTGTGGAAGTAGTAAGGGAAAGGAACAGATTCCAAAACACTGAAATCTGTCATGATGTTTTAATTGTAAAGGGCTTAAGGGACTCCGGAGATACTCTGTCCTAAAACACACAGTTCACTCTCAGTGTTTATTTTGCATTTCATCTTGTTTTAAATTAAATAACAGTAAGATGCCTACTTTAACTACTTCAGCTCAACCCTTTACTTTTGCTAAGCAGATGAGAAGAGTTTCTGTGCCAGGGGCAGAGGCAGCCACTCGGAAGTCGGCTTTCCTCTGGAAAAGAGCAGTTAAGTCCTGGATCAGCACTGTAGTGCATTGCATATGGGTAAGCCTTCTGGCAGTACACCTAAGGTGGAGGAAGGGCAGAGTCAAAGATTAAGGCAGAGCCCAGAGAAGTTAATACCTTGGGGACTGTAGCACATCCATATATTTCCTCTCCTTCCTTGCTTGCCTGTTGTCAAGCTTAGCTGCGTGTGCCAAGCACCAACTTCAAGACTGTAGACCTGTGTAGAGGGGTCTGAGGGGTTTCTTCTTGCCTTTGTTTTGTGGATCCATGATTTGTCTACCCTTCAAGAAAAAGTACCTATGTATGTTTGGGTACGTGTATTTAATGATTTCAATTCTTGTTTCCAATATTTTGAAACACACACTTCTGAATGACTGCAGAGATATGCCATATTTAATAGAAAACAAAATATCCTTTCTCATCCAAGGTTATACTGTGTCAGTCCCTCGAGAGACATCAAGCTCATTTATTAGTACAGGAGCCAGATAAATACATGATAGAAGCCACCACTGACACTGGCACATTAAACAGTCTTATGAAAGTTCAACAAACGTTCAGACACAGTAATCTGACATCTTATTTTTCTTCCTCCTTGGCCAGCTATCCATCTATACGTAATTGAAGTATAAAACAACCATTTGATTAAGAACGCTTATTAATAGAAATTCAAGACTAGAAACCGTGCAAAAATAAAACTAACAGCACTTGAAAGAGTGAAGGATTCATCCCAGATTCGGAGCTAGTTTGCATTGCCATTTCTAACACATAGGACCGAGCCTTTTATTTTCATATTTTGCTGTAAGTCTTTGCCAGCCTGCTTATATTCCCCAAATAGCTTCTGCTTCACTACATTTCCATCTGTACAGAAAGGGCATGGACATAAACACTGATAAACAGTGAATGAAATCTTCCCTACCTCCCAGCTAAGGCAGGATACTGGCAGGCCATATTTTTCTTTTCAGAAAGTATTATGCTAGGGATTGAGTCTTTTATTGTGATTTAAGAGGGATTTTTACCAGGAAGCTGGCAGCATCAAGCGTTTGTTTGCTAGATGTTGTGCTGCTCTATGATATATAGGTGTGTGTCTTTTGGCTGCTGTAACAACCTTCCTCAAAACTAACAAAGTACCATTAACTATATCTACACCATTTAATCTCTGCAGTAGGTCAAAGTAGATTTTTGTCTTGCATTTTTGGTCTGAGATTTCCTCTGATTAAGAACAAGATGGAAGATTGTCATATATGTGCCTGCGTAAAGGAGGGACCAATTGCACCAGGAAGATATCGTCTGGCTGTGAGTACAAAACAGATTTCACGGGGATGTTATTTCCCATATTAAATAAGCAGGGAACACTTGGAAGGTTCGGGTTTGTTGGAATCCTGACTTCTTTTTGCCTATACCATTACTATACTGGTAACAACTGGTAGAAATTTATCTGAGCCTGTTGAACAATTAACACAGTTATCCCCCCATCCATCTACAGCAGAAATCAAGCCCCTAAATTAGCAGAATTTTAGGGCAACGCAGGTATAAGGTGTGGTTAGCGAATTATAACTCCAGGTAATAACAATTTGATACAGAGTTTTAAAAATCAGTAGAAATAGATGAGTCACTGAAAAAAACATTTTGCATCTGTAGTTCTGTTTTCTACAGGAGGAAATTTTCAATATGAGATCATTCCAATGAGGTACAGGTGTATCACATATTCAGAATCAAGCTGTTCCAAGTGATAAGAATAACAAGGAAATAAGGATAGTCCGTATTTTATGTTGAAATAAATACCATATTTTATTTAGCAAGTGTTAGTGCAAATCACAGGCACATCTACTGATGAAAAAAGGGTACATGTATGTCCTAGAAAATTACAGTTAGATTGCTTAGAACAGAAAAATTAATATCACCATAACTAAGCTTACATAACTCATTAATATCAATAGGAAGCTGATGCCTAGAAAGAAGATAATAGAACCCTTATGCACTCATAAGAAGCAGATTTGCAGCTGATTGATTAATAAAAATTATTAAGCTTGCTTTTATCCTCTGATCCTACACAGCACACTTGCAAATGCATATACAGTCTGTGCCTTGCGTTTTCATAAGTCAGCATCTATTCCTGAGTCCTGAACCCTATTGTAACATAGCCTAATGGTAGAAAACTAGGAAGAAGGGCAAATAATGTTCTCCTCCATTTAACTGTTTCCCTTTCACTTCCAGGCTGTTCATCAGAGCTGCCTGAGTCTGCAGGTGTTTCCCCACACGTTCTTCAGAGTCGCGTTCAGACCAGCCCTCAAAGACACCCCATGACAAGCGGTAGAGGCAGCTGTGGGAATCATAGAATCATAGAATCATTGAGGTTGGAAAAGACCTCTAAGATCATCGAGTCCAACCGTCAACCCAACACCACCATGCCCACTAAACCATGTCCCTAAGCGCCTCATCTACACGTCTTTTAAAAACCTCCAGGGATGGGGACTCCACCACTTCCCTGGGCAGCCTGTTCCAATGTTTCACCACTCTTTCAGTAAAGAAATTTTTCCTTACATCCAATCTAAACCTCCCCTGCCGCAACTTGAGGCCATTTCCTCTCGTCCTATTGCTAGTTACTTGGGAGAAGAGACCAACACCCACCTCGCTACAACCTCCTTTCAGGTAGTTGTAGAGAGCGATGAGGTCTCCCCTCAGCCTCCTTTTCTCCAGGCTGAACAGTCCCAGTTCCCTCAGCCGCTCCTCATAAGACTTGTTCTCCAGACCCCTCACCAGCCTCGTTGCCCTTCTCTGGACACGCTCCAGCACTTCAACGTCCTTCTTGTAGTGAGGGGCCCAAAACTGAACACAGTATTCAAGGTGCGGCCTCACCAGTGCCGAGTACAGGGGCACGATCACTTCCCTACTCCTACTGGCCACACTATTTCTGATACAGGCCAGGATGCCATTGGCCTTCTTGGCCGCCTGGGCACACTGCCGGCTCATGTTCAGCCGGCTGTCGACCAGCACCCCCAGGTCCTTTTCCACTGTGCAGCTTTCCAGCCACTCTTCCCCAAGCCTGTAGCGCTGCATGGGGTTGTTGTGGCCGAAGTGCAGGACCCGGCACTTGTCCTTGTTGAACCTCATACAGTTGGCCTGGGCCCATCGATCCAGCCTGTCCAGGTCCCTCTGCAGAGCCTTCCTACCCTCGAGCAGATCAACACTCCCACCCAACTTGGTGTCGTCTGCAAACTTACTGAGGGTGCACTCAATCCCCTCATCCAGATCATCAATAAAGATATTAAACAAGACCGGCCCCAGTACTGAGCCCTGGGGAACACCGCTCGTGACCGGCCGCCAACTGGATGTAACTCCATTCACCACAACTCTCTGGGCCCGGCCATCCAGCCAGTTTTTGACCCAGCGCAGAGTCCACCTGTCTAAGCCGTGAGCTGCCAGCTTCTCTAGGAGAATGCTGTGGGAGACGGTGTCAAAGGCCTTGCTGAAGTCCAGGTAGACCACATCCACAGCCTTTCCCTCATCCACTAGGCGGGTCACCTGGTCATAGAAGGAGATCAGGTTGGTCAAGCAGGACCTGCCTCTCATGAACCCGTGCTGGCTAGGCCGGATCCCCTGGTTGTCCCGCTCATGCCTTGTGAGCGCCCTCAAGATGAGCCGCTCCATAATCTTCCCCGGCACCGAGGTCAGGCTGACAGGCCTGTAGTTCCCCGGATCCTCCTTCCGGCCCTTCTTGTGGATGGGCGTCACATTGGCAAGCCTCCAGTCATCCGGGACCTCCCCCGTTAACCAGGACTGCTGATAAATGATGGAGAGTGGCTTGGCGAGCACCTCCGCCAGTTCCCTCAGCACTCTCGGGTGGATCCCATCCGGCCCCATAGACTTGTGAGTGTCCAGGTGGCATAGCAGGTCGTTGACTGCTTCCTCCTGGATTACGGGGGGTTCATCCTGCTCGCCGTCCCCGTCTTCCAGCTCGGGGGGCCGAGTACCCTGAGGATAACTCAGGGTATGAATGAGGGTCAGAATGAGCACCAGAATGCACTGGGGGTGTCTGCAAGAAGATGAAGACTGGGCAAAACTGCAGTTAATACAGTGTTTGAGCAAATTATTTTCTTAGTAACAGTAATGAAGGAAAAACTCACTGGGGAGCAGACTGCAAGAAAGAATTGTATCCTTTAATAGATGCATAAATTTGAAAAATATCTGGACTTCAACTCTGATTTTGAATGAAAATGAAATTGTAAGTGATTGGAGAGGCTAAGAGTGATAGTTATGGTGAAGGTTTTAAATTGTCTGAAAGATAGACGCCTGAACTGTTGCTGTTGTTTGCCATGACCTTATGATGGAACATGAAGGAAAAGACCATAAGCACTTTAGACATATTATCTTAGCGCTGTCCATTTTTCAAAACCATGGTGACTATAAATCCCCATACCAAAAATCAATGTGGATCCTTTGGATGTGATTTGTAGTTATTGGGGGTATCCGAATCTCATTTAAACAGAGCTCTGGCTTGCAAACATTGCCTTAGTTTGTCTGAACGTGATGGCCTTCTGCAGTTGCACAAGAGCAGAGTGCACAAAAAGCACGTTACAACATGTCAGGTGGAGGTTTGACGGTGTGGACAATGGCACTTCGTGAAGTCCTACAAGACTTCCGTCACATACTGGCGAATCTTCAGACTGTTGAAGCCAAAGAACTCAGGAGTGATCAAAATGCTTCAAGGGATAAAGAAAGTAGAAATCTCCCCACCCCCTCCATGAAATTTTGCATGCCTCACTGTTTGGTGAAACGCCAGACAAAGTAATCCCAAAGTAAGAGCATTAAAAGGTTTCTGTGAAGGTTTTTGGCTTCTCAGACTTCCTGCGCATATGTCGTGAAGCAGCAGTCTGTGCTAAGAAAAGAGAAATTTCTTAATTTCTTCTGCGACAATTGTCTGTCCTTTCTTGGTTCCTCCTGCTATGCAGGTACAAAAGGAGGTGGGGAGACAGAGGAAGGATTTGCCGTTCTTACAAACATTTCCTCCAATTCTTGAAGCGAAGAAGCAAGAAAAATAGCATTTTCACCTGTTGCTCCTATAGAAGGTCTCCTGACACTTCCACAGAAAAGTGGGAGGTCTCTGAAACTTAAAGAGGGGCAGATAGTAAGGGGGGAGTGACAGGAGACAAAGGTGCAGAATGGGAGAAAAAGTAAGGCAGGAACCAGAGAAAATGCAGAAAGGATCTTCTTGCGCATTATATCATGCATCCTCCTGTTGATTACCATCTTTCACCATTCATTCATCACTTGCTAATTGATTATTTAATTTACTGATACACTAAGCATGCATGCTTATTGGACAAAACATATTCAGTTCATATTATTATCTTTAAGTGCAGTATTTGGACTTTAATTGGTTTGCCCATTCTCTTTTGTACAGTACAACATATGTGCAATAATTAAACTTTTTAATTATTAAATGTTTATGGCAATCTGTATGCTACACTAGGATGAAAGTGAAAAATAAAAAAAAAGATAGGAAGAAATGGACAGAAAGAGGAAAGATAAAATGGAGTGATTTAATCAGCAAACCTGGAAGACAAATTCCATGCAAAATACAGATTTAATTGCCAGATAGAAAGCCCCATGGCAAAATCCTATGATAAAATACACCTGATTGATATAATGTTCATGATTCTGTGGAGGAAAGAGGCTGACAGAGTCTGGCCATTTCTAGTAGATTAATAAAGAAGCGTAGTTATTGCTGCACACAAAGCAAAGGAAACCTTTTGCAGACTTCTGGAGTAGGGGTCCTCCTATTGGAACGACTGACCCATGTTTGTTGGCATCTCACTAGACACTAATTAAATTCAGGTTTTATTTTTTATAAAATCTTTTTCCTGTACTATCTTAAAATCTCTCAAAATGCAGGAAATTGCGCTGAAATTACAAGAATATCTAAATATAGCGAGACAATTTTGCTTCCTAGTTTATCATAACATTTGTTTTTATAACAAGAATAAGGAAGATGGACCCATACGTAGTACTTTTCTATATGATTTTCTAGGTCTTCATTTAATGAGATCTGCTAACTAAGTTGGACTGAAAAGGGCTATTTTTCTGTTTAACTGTTAAACTTCCTCTTCTAAAAAGAGACTGTGGATTGGCTTGGTGTCTTCTTTTTTTTTTTTTCCAAATGGCTTTGTACAAGAGATCAGGCAAACTGGGTCAGTTAGGATTTTGAAGTTAAATACCCCTGGAAGTACATTAGTTTCATTTAACAGCTCTTTGAATTTATATTACTGTATAAAATATCCCCACTGCTTAGTGATATGATGTTGTTTTAGATGCCTTATGTTGATAGCATTCCGGACCATGCCTGAATTAATCCTGACCCTGCATTCGTAGTTTTGAGAGCCAGTCTAGGTGGGTTTTGTAATTAGACCCTCCCAGGTAGCAGGAAGCTAGAGCTTTGGCTCCTTAGTTAGCAGCTGTGCTCCCAGCTGGGTGTGTTTATTATAAATGAAAAAGACTCCTCAAATTTCCATTCTCCGCATGACCATGCTTGGCTTCAGTCTCCGTTTCTGGACGTCACTGAAGATAAACATTAAAGGCAGTCTGAATGCTGCCTCATAAAGATTTGGTTGACATAATGTACCATAATGATATATTTCTAATCAGGCTATTTAGCACTATCAAAGGATCTTTTAAAAAATGAATCATGACTTGTCATTTGAATATAAATGTAACCTAACTCAGACAACTCTCTGTATAACGAGCCTATGCAGTATAGCAACTGAATATGAAACGAAATATTTGCCTAAAGCATGCAGGTGATAACAAAACAATGGGGCGTTTTTGACCCATGGTGAGAGTATTTCACTGCTCATTTGAAGAAAAAATGACTTGTATTTCAATCTCATTGTAAAACCTGGAAAATGTGCTCTACGGCATTATTCACAACAGTGCACAGCATTTTATTGTCTCACACCCAATTTGGAAGGTTTAAGTGAGATTTAAGGAGTACATAGGCCCAGTACTGGTTCTTAACATGGGAGGATTTCATCATTAATAGCTATAGATCAGATATAAACCTCTATAAAAGCAAGATGTGGAAAAATGGCATTTAAAATTAGTTTTCCCTAAAGTCTCTAGAGTATATTTGTAGAGCTGGAGGTTTTTGTTTCAGGTGATATTTTTACGTGTTCAAAAATTATTCCTTTCCACTCTCCCTTCTATTTAATTCTCTAACAGGCAATCTTTCCCTCTGCACCTCCTAGCACTTTCATTGCTTTTTTGCATGATTCATTGAGCTTTTTGTCTCACATATTTCATCCAAGTGTAACAAATCCCCTCAAGCCAGCATTGGTCTAGAAAAGGCTGAGGATGGGAAAGCAAGTTATTTCATATCATATCTTTAGATTATTGTTCTGCATTATAATAACTATGAATTTGTCTACTTAGATTTTTTTTTTTTTAAATCAGAGTTCTAGTTGAGATACACTCTAGATTTCTCAGGCAAAATCCTATCAGGCTAAATGAGAATTTTGCAGCCGATTTCAGGGAGGCTAGGTTTTCACTCAGTTTCTTTGCTTTTTAAGTCTCCAAGAGATAAATCTCTGCTCTGCTGTCCTATTCTGCTGCATTCTCCTTTTCTGTCTCCACATGGTTATTCTTATAGATCAGTGGAACACAGAGGTGCCTTCTTCCAAGGTGACTTCCATGCTATCGAAAGCAATCACTTTCTTCCCTAGAAATATGCCTCCCAATGACCAGGTAGTCTCAATCAGCTATTTAGGAAGTATTATTACCCATCAGTATGAAAATGTATTTGATGCACTGCTCTATTAGCGATACATCTGGTCCACCACATAATTTACTACCTCTCCTCAATAGTAGGCTCCTCTGGCCAGAGTCCGTTCTGATCTATGTTCTGAGCCCATTACCATCACTGAACTAATAGGGGTAACACTAAGTACAACCATGAGAAAACTAAACTGGGAAGCTTTCAAGAAGACCGAAGGTATTTTGTCTCTACCTCTTTCCAAATAGAGGAGTTTAAAGGTGTTGATCCTTTGGTCATGACACCATTAAAATGTAGTGTTATGTGCTCCTAGGTAGGACACTCTCAACCACAGACATGAATATGAATTTGACACTATCAACAAATTTTATTCTAATGCAGTAAAAATGCATGGATGGCAGCCAGCCTCTCCACTTCACCTGAAACCAGCCTCTATGATTAGCTATGTAGTAGAAATCTAATTACATGTTACAGCATAATGCCTAAAGGATGAATAAACTGGTTGAGACCATATTCGTTCCACACGTGCAAAGTTTGGCCACACTCATTCCTTGTTTAACATTACTGTAAAAGGTGTGCTTTTTCTCCCAGAGATAAACGTGATCCCACAGGCCAAATTCTCCTCTGATTTACATGCAATGCAGTCTCTCTGGGCTAAATAATTAGAATATGCTCCTTTATCATATTGTGCCTTAGCACAATTCTCTTTTTCTATCATGCATCTTAGAAATAAGATATATTTCACTTTGGAAAGGTGAAGTTGCTCTTGTGTGTGCCAGCAAAACCTGTCATCAGCTTGTCAGATAGAAATTAAACCAAGAAAAAACATGGAAGTATTCATGTAGGTCACAATCTGAAAAATTAATCCACGAAATTATACTGAAGGCTTTTTCTGCTTCCTTCTCCAATTCAGTTACAAAAGGTGTTTGCAGTAATTTGTTACAAAGCACTAAAACACATGAGAACTAAAGTTAATTTTAGGTTAATGTAGGCAACTTGCACAATTTTTAACAGCCTCTGGACTACTCTGAATTATGCTACCTTTGAAGAACTGCATACCATATCCTTGCAAGAATAGATGGGAGCCGTGAAGAATTGTCCAATAGATTCTTCTGCATAGAGTTGCCACAGTTGTTGCTACAGTACCTACCCAAGTGGTGCAAACTTCCCACAATAGAACTGAGGACCTTACTTGATAATTTTACATTTTCAAAGGCTCTGAGATGATAAAAGTGGGACACTTACACCTGCTGTGAAGAAGATAGATCTTATATTCAGCTAAGGTGGTGGTTTCAACTTCTTTTGATTAGCATCCCCTGCAAGGGGGTATGACCTACTATGTAGTAAACTTCAACCTCACAGCATTAATTCTGCTTGCCTTAGTCACCTTTTGGTGACCCCAAGAGCTGACAGAGCACAGGCTGCCAACCACAGGTCTAAGACGCATTTGCAACATACACAAAGAACAAATAAATAAAGTATAAAAAAAAAGTCGGCTTGAAGATTTGAATGTTTTGTGGGTTTCAGGAATATGATCCTTCAATTCCCAATTGCCAACAGATGGAAAAATGAGCAACACCTGTAATGTTTCACGATTTATAATACGAAGTGCACGTCATAAAACTGAAACCAATGTTTAGACAAGGTTTATTAGTCAAATCCAAAATTAGTTGACCAGATTCTTAATTCTGTACTTTATGTATAGGTATTTATATTACATTTATTACCTGCTTGAAGCACTAAGTACCTTTAGTATGTTCAATAATTGTATTGAAATCTTTTTGTATTCCCTAGTACCTCAACCCATTGGATTTTAATTATTAGTTCCTGAAGCATGTTGGTTTGATGTTTAATAGGACACACCTCTGTTTCACCTCTATTTTTTCTTTTAATCTCAGGTTTATGCTTGACATCCTCCATACTTACTTCTCCATATTTGTGGGTTTTGTCATTCTCAGCAGTATTTGTGCTAAAACTATTTTGAAACTTATTATGTAGAAAATAGCGGCTGTGTTTTATCTCCACATATATACTACCAGCTTCATTTCTTCCCCTTGATTTTCTCAAATCTATGACTAGGTTAAGGAAATCTCCCATTACTCCTACAGCTCTCTTGACCTTTCAATATGCCTTTTCATTTACTCAGTCATTTCACACTCGAGCTGCTGTTTCTGGAGAAGGCGGAGTAGAGCATATTCCTGTAACTAGTTTATTCTCTGAGACCGATTCAAATTCAACCCTGAATGACACTGCAGCCTTAGGAATGACCAGGTCGCCACTGTTCTTTGCTCAAGGAACAAGCAAATCGATGCCCCTACGAACACCTGCCGTGGGAAAGCATGCAGAAGGGAACCCTTTGACTCCCCTCTGCCTTTTCTCATAGCATGGAGTGGACCAGCTGGAAGGAAAACCCATACATCTCCTCTCCATATTGAATTTGCTGGCTGATTTAAGCTGATATTACAACATTTTTTACCCTTCTCCAGGTTCTCTGCCCCAAAGTAAAAGGGGATGAAGTAATCTCATTCCTAAGGGCTGTTGCTCATAAGGAAGGTGCAGGCCTCCCATTTCACAGACTTTCCGTTTCACATTTCTGCTGGCTTCATCTAATCTATATCTTTTATTGTTAATAGCCCAGTTAATGTAATCTTCGAGCCAGATTTGTTAGGCCCATAATATCCCACTTTTCTTCATATGACTAGCTCTCTCATTCTCCTACCTACTTTGTTAGACTTCCTTCCATTTTTATATAGGCATTGTAACAGCCTTTTATTATTGAGCTTACATTACTGTATATTAATGTCTATAAATTCCCCATTAATCTCTTATATAGCACATTTCCACCACAAAAAATACATTTCCCTGTTAGCATTTACTCTATCTTTTTGTTTTCGTCTTCTCTATGTAAATATTTGTTAGAGAGGCCACATTCAGGAAAGATTTGGGTTTGCTTGAATAGGTTCAGCTGACTATAAGATACTACCTTATTGATCATAAGATGTTATTCTAACAGTAGAATACAAAAAAACCCTGAGTTACTGGTGCACTCAGGTAATTTCTAGAAGTCTTTCTTCCCCCATTCAATATATTAAATCAGAAAGGGTCAGCAGGAATTGAAGGAGCAATTCACAGTAGACAGGGCAGTTGGGTGACTTCTAATCTCCTAAATATGTATATAATTGCCTATTTTGATATAAAAACCTTGGAACAGTGAAGTAGTTGTTTACAGGTGATTAACAGTATTTTACATCACATACTTTAATATAAAGTGTATATATATTTATATATATGCCTGTTAATACGTTTGTTCCTTACAAAAAAAAAAGTCTGTCAATCACAACATAGAACAATTAACATGACAGCAAGGAAAAAAACATGGTACAGCGTTTCAACTGAAATACGCCTTTTACGGTGTTATCGCCCCCTTATACATGTGTGTTCATGTGTCTCTTTTTGTCTGTTTTCCCTAACAGCTGTGAAAATCCTGACTTCTTTCTTTTATTGTCTTCTCAGATCATAGAATCATAGAATCATAGAATCACTGAGGTTGGAAAAGACCTCTAAGATCATCGAGTCCAACCGTCGACCCAACACCACCATGCCCACTAAACCATGTCCCTAAGCGCCTCATCTACTCGTCTTTTAAATACCTCCAGGGATGGGGACTCCACCACTTCCCTGGGCAGACGTGGCAGATGTGGGAGGCAGCCATTTCTAAATCCTTTTGGGCAGTTCACCACTACAAATTTTACTTTATTCTTTTTCCTTTATGGCTTTTATTAATACTAGTTTGATAGTGACAACAATTTGGTTGGCTGCAAAATCAAATGCACATTGTTATTAGTACTTAATTCTGACTTTTGCATTCACATGCGTTAATTTATTGTGCTATTCTCTGGAGCCTTGTCACTTTCATAATTTTTCTTTTAAAGCTATCATTAATTTATCCTTATAATACCTTCTGAAGCTTTCTTTTGTGAATGCAGCCGCCTGCATGACAAAGAAATTCTATCTTTACATTCTGATTTGGTTCTTCAGTGGAACATCAGGAAGAAAGTATCAAGTGCACAAAGAAAGAAGAAAAAATATATGGAAATTACAAACAAATATTCATATTTCACTATGCTATTTTGTCTCCTGCAGAATGAAATGGGTAGACAGTAAGCTCTAAAGCATTATGAATTATTTTATGCTCTATATAAATATTGTTTCATACTAATGAAACATCAGTATAACTGACAGAGAAGCAAAGACCTAGTATAATCTCTGATCCTGCATTGCATGTGAATACTTTTACATTGATCAGTACTCTCATCATAGCCGACGGGGCTCTTCAAAGATTGCAAAAGTGTTTATGTGTCCAGTGCCAAAATGGTATTGAAGCACTTACCTTCTGTTTAGGCACTTCACTCATACTAATTTCAGTGAATCAGGATAGGTTCTAGTATATCCTATTATAGACCTGGCCTTAAGTGTTTTGCAGAATCAGAGCCACGCCCGACATTTCCTCTTCCTTTTTCACTTAGCCAACAGAAATGTTGATGTACGATATAGCAAGTTAGGATATTACCAGAAACATGACATTTCTTGGTTTTGTGCATTTAAAGACTCAAGCATAATCTTATACTGAGAAAATACTGTGTATTATATTTTCTTTGATGTTTTCTCCCTTAATGAAGAAGGAAAAGGTCATTATGATCGTCCATTCCAATATTAGATAACCTACAGCAAACAGGAAAAATCTATACTGAGTTTAGTGGAGCCATAATTTGTACTACTGTAGGGAGTTCCTGAAATAAACACTGCTGCATTAATTTCTGTGTGCTAGACTGTAGATATATACCCACTCAGACATTAAGTGCCTGCTTGTCAGAACTCCTGAATACCACAAACACAAGGTGAAGCCAAAGGGAGCTGTGATTACGTAGACTCTATCAAAACACAGGAAAATCAAAATCTTACATTGACAAAACAGTTACAGTCAGACTGTAGCTGCTCCAGCACAAGTGCGTACCGCTACACGGATGTGCTAGCAGTACCTCATGTTTCTGGATTTGATTCAGCTTAGGTTCATAGGGAAGTGGCGGCGAGAGAATATGACAGTCCCTGTTCCGATGACAGCAAAAAGGAGCATGGTTGCGTAAAATATGTTGCTATAGCAAGTGACCATATTATATGCTTAACATTCAGGAGCCAGGTGTTAATGAAATATAACCTAACCACTATAATGAAACAATATGTACCAGATAGATGTGTTTGTTCCGTCGGGCTGCTGATTTTAGCAGGCTCTGGGAAATTGCTGCTTGAGAATAAGAAAGAAACGAGCAGCTGAGCAGAACATCAATACGCAGTACTTCTGTGGAGATCACTTCACATTGATCAGTATTTAAAAGATGTTTTTTAAAAAGATAAATGAATGAAGAAGGAAAAAATAGTACATTCAAATGCTAAATACAGCCTACACTGAAAAAAGTGAGAAAAATGCCATTGTCATACTCGGGATATGCTTGCGTAACTGTTCAGGCTATTAGGCCTAATTAACAGCAAGCTAACAGATTCTTGCTCGGGGGGTGTTTATATGCAGAATATGCTAAATGTCGAGTTTGCTACACTGAAGTTAGAATTTAGTTAGATTTAGGTTAGTGTAAATTCACATAGAAGACACATTTCTGCTCTGAAAAGTAACTATGAGCCCAAGTACTTTGGGAATGCTAATTCTGAGTGCTAATCTTAATGATGAAAAAGAAATTGTGCATTCTTCATGGAACAAATCCAATAACATAAAATATCAAATTTTTCTCATGTATGTTCGGATGAAAAATAATATAGTTGAAATATTTTAATGAAGCTAGACTGGCTTATAATTGCTGGGGTTGTTCTTTCTTTTGTTTTTGCTTTGGTATTCTAGCATAGTGTAGGGAATACTCCAAACAGCTACAGTATGAAAGAAGAGGCTATATTTTAACTTTCATAAATGACTCTGGACCCAAAGAACTCGTCAGGTAAAGCTAATGCAGCTGTTGCTGTGAATAATTCAAACAAATCACTTCAGCCGCAGTATGACGGAGCTGACTTCACAGTGGTAACCTCCATAAATACTGTCAGAAAACAGATACATTAGCTATTAGTGACTGAAACTTCCAGTCCTTAGGAAGCAAAACTTGCTAAATTCTTTCTTAACCTGACTGACAAAACTTCTCACCAAACCTTTTTTTTCCTGAGAATGCATCATCTTTGAAACTTTAATAACGACTTGCTATGTTTCAAATGCAGCTTCAATTAGAGCAATGAGTTACTATGGACTGTAAAGAAGAAAATTCCCACATTCTCAGAATCGAGTGTGCAGACTAAGTTCTTCTGATTTCAGTCCCAGCAGTGCACCTTAACAATCTATAATACTCAAATAAATGTATACAATGTTGTTTAGGTCCTGAATGTACAAATTCCCACAGCACTAACTTTACACGTCCGAGTGCTTCCGTTTAACTCTGAGAATTAATTACATAAATAAAAACATTTCTAAATTCTTGTAGGACAGAGTTCCAATCATTTTGGAATAATGCAATGTTACATATAATGTAATATGTTGAAAACGTTGAAAAAAGATGAATTTTGGGACTAGAAGGAACATGTGATATGGAGAAGAGCTAATAAGGAACAAACATAACATATATATTGAAATGACCACTGTTAGGTGGATGGAAAATTGATGAGCTCAGAGTCTTTAGAAAAGCCATTGCCAACAGAGAATAAGATGTAAAGGAATAAGTAAGATCTAAGAATTCTTAACAGGAAATACTAATAACTGGGAAAATGACAGAAATGACAACCAAAAGGAGGAGAGAATCGTGAAAGTGGCCAAGACACTTAGGGCTTAGTGAGCCAGAGTACAGCAGTGTTAGAAATATGATTCTGCTGGCAGTTTGTCACACTCTTGTCTACAATTTTAATGTCATTTTTTGGGCTGATGACTTTTTGAAAGACAACATAATCATCTTAAATGCTTATTAGGTGATTTCTGTAATTATTGCAGACCTGCTCATAGTAATCATCTGGAACTTTTTCTGCATGACGAACTACTCTTCTTGCCTGATCCTGCAATTCAGGACAAAGGAATGATTCCCTTTGACTTCACTGGGAGTCTGCCAGAAGAATCTTCTCCTTACTAAAAAAGTTCAACTAATTTATTCACTTGCCGGGGTTACAGAATTTTCATCATTCTCTCTCCAAGAACCTCCAATTAAGTGTCCAATTTCAGTGTTTGTTCTTCTCCTGCACATTATTCTCTACTTTGTTGTTCATTTTCAGTAGAGAAATAAGATGTATTTGACAATTTAATTTGAAAAGTGGTTATGTATCCTTCATTTCATGTTATCCAATGGCATTAAAAAATAAGACTGTAATGGCAGGAATCACCTTGGATTGTATTAGCGAACACTTTTTTTCTTTTTTTTTTTTTAAGTAATGCTGAAGTGTGTCTTTAAAACAACCCTCCTATGAAGGAAACTCTCACTTCCACCTCTCTCCTTCTCAGAAACTCTAAATGTTTTATTTAACAGTTTTTACCAAGTACAATTTCACAAGAGATTACTGAAACATTTTTAAAATGTAAAAAAGTTACCTTTTGCCAGGTATATCAGTTCAAAACCTGACTGAGCAATAAGCCAAGTTATATAGATATCCTAATTTCCATTTCAGAACTGGACAGTCTGAGCAGCAGTAAATGCGTACTTTTATCTACATGAATTTTTCATAAGGATGACCTGGCTGATCTACATGATGTGGTCTGGATGATCTTCCTGACCCTCCTTTCTGTCATTTCCCCCTCTCTCAGCATGATCTTCTCAGATAAATCTAGATTTATCATGTAGCCTGGTCAGACCAGCACACTGAATGACTCCAGGGCAGGAAGGACTACAGTGAAAAGAAGTTTTTTTGCTGAGGAACATGTCCTGCCTGTGTCCCTCCAGGCTGCTTTCCAAGGGGGTGTTGTTGTTGCCTGCTGCTTGCACCAGTGTGCCTCCCTAAGGGAATCTCCAAAAGAAATTCTCCCTTACATGAAGTCTTCAACCCTATCTCAAGGCACTCCCACAGGTAAGGAAACAGATCATGGCAGATTTTCACCTGCATTTTTTTTTCTCTGCTTTAAGCATCAGAAACCCTCACATATCTGAAGCTTAAGGATATTTACTTACATACTCGCAGGTTTATTTGTTTCCATTGTACTGGCCTTAGACCACTCAAATGGCGCTGCAGAACGCTGTTGCGCTACACATAATGTAAGCATGTAAGATGCTTCTTACCCCACAGAGCACAAATATGCTCTCTCTGCCTGTTCTCATGAAAAATTACCTTTGGAGTTTATATGAGCTTCTTTCATCACATTGTTGGGCCTTATTCATATACTTATTCACAGAGGAAACCATGAGCTGACCAAATAATAGGCAGCATACAGGAGCTTAATACAGAAGTGACTGCAAGTATTTGGTGTAAGGATTTTTCAAGAGCTTCAGGCAATGGCTGTTGAGCCTAGAAAAAATGAAGCACTGATTCTCCCTTCTTTCCCTGATAATCCTGAGAAGAAATTCCTTTTTTCCCTGAGTAATATGTTAACATTTATTTTATGCATGACTTCTATGCAACCTGCCAAACTTGGGCAAATCCTATGTGGTAAATGATCTCACTCTAACATTTGTCAAGCTACATATCCTTAGATTATATATCCTTACAAACACAAGTCACTATTGAGAAGGTTTAAGATACAGTTCTGCTGTAGCCATGGGCTTCTGGAAGTGAGAAAGAAATCCAGTTGTCCCCTTGCTAATGGCACTGCACCGGGTATGGCAGTAGCTCAGTGCTGCTCATCGGTGTGATGCTGCAGTGTCACAGCCATGCAGTGCTCTGGCATGAGTTGTCTTAGGCATGGGCAAACTATCGTTCCGTATTACACAGAAGAGGGTGGATGTGAAACCTGGCCTCTTAGAAATCCGCAGAAATATTTCAACTGAATCCTCAGGAGAAACAGTATCCCCTGCAGGCAAGAACAAGACAATGAATACTGTCTCCTCTCGTGCCTTAAGGATTTGAGTCTAAAGAAACATATGACAAAATGGTCAATAAACAACGATGCCCTGCTTTCTTGGTGCCCAGCAGTTTGAATGATTTTTCTGACCTTTAAGAGCATTTCAAACAAAATAACCAAGGAAAGAGAGAGAATTTTACTTAGTTTCTTACAGTCATCCCCATTTTCAAAACTTATTAATTGGTTTCAGTAAGTGGTCAAGAAGGGGCACTGCAGAAATCTTTCCTGCACATTTGTTCTCTGTTACAAGCCCTTTCACTCCCACATAATTCTTATGTTTGAAGCACAACATACCTAGTTTTCTAGGAGTCTTTGCTCAGTCTTTCCAACGCTCCTCACCCAATGGGTGGGTGGTGGATGTGCCTCCCCTAGCATTAGCCATGTAAAAGCTAGGAGTTCTCTCTAAACATAGATTTAGGGCTTGTCTATAGCAAATGGAGGGAGGAAGGTAGCACCATAGACTGATTCATCCCACCTTGAAAGAGATATCTAAGGTAGGTGGGATGAAGTGCTGTAGAGACGTCTATGTTACTGCTTTAAAAGTGAGGAGTGTACACGAGTAGTTTAAAGAACATGACTAAGCTTTGGATGACTGGTCATCTTGATCACTGCACACTAGTGAGGAGGTAACAGACTGCAACTGTTTCTGCCTGCAAACTGATGACTTTTACCCCCAGGCCTGAAGTGACCCTTGTTTAAATGAAGAACAAGTTGGGCTCCTGCCTCTATGTGGCACAATCAAGGGTTGAAACCTTAACTTTTAAAGGATTATAAAAAACAAAGCTGAAGTGTTCCCATGCATGAACCACCCAGCACCACAGAGTCACACGTAGATCCGGCACTGGTAGTCAGAGAAATGCAGTCAGGTTTAGGCCTCAGTTTTTACTGGCAAGAGCAATCGTACATCTCTCATCCAACACATGGGCACAGGTCTGTGCTCTAATACATTCCAGTAGCACAGCCTGAAAGTACATGCATCAGAAATCTGGATGCAGGTGAGTTGTGGCTCCGGCTAAAAACAAATAAATAAAAATTAAAAAATCTACTGCTTAAATAAAGTACAAATTTAGTTGCTTCACAGCCACAAACCCAGATACTAACGTGTTCCAAATCAAAATTGAGGTGCTGGAGCGTGTCCAAAGAAGGGCAACGAGGCTGGTGAAGGGGCACAAGTCTTATGAGGAGCGGCTGAGGGAACTGGGGTTGTTTAGCCTGGAGAAAAGGAGGCTGAGGGGAGACCTCATCGCTCTCTACAACTACCTGAAAGGAGGATGTAGCGAGGTGGGTGTCGGTCTCTTCTCCCAAGTAACTAGTGATAGGACGAGAGGAAATGGCCTCAAGTTGCACCAGGGGAGGTTTAGATTGGACATTAGGAAAAATCTCTTCACCGAAAGGGTTGTCAAGCATTGGAAGAGGCTGCCCAGGGAAGTGGTGGATTCACCATCCCTGGAGGTATTTAAAAGACGTGTAGATGTGGTGCTTAGGGACATGGTTTAGTGGTGGACTTGGCAGTGCTAGGTTAACGGTTGGATTTGATGACCTTAAAGGTCTTTTCCAACCTAAATGATTCTATGATTCCAAAATCTGTGCCTGGCATCTGGATCCTAATGGCAGCTTTCTTTTCTGCTTTGAATCACCCCAATTCCATTGTCAAGCTAGAGAGCATGCTAAGCTTCTCTGAAAATCGAGATCCCAGTGTGCTGTGCCCCAGTGAAGCAGCAGGACATCAAATACAGCATTTGTGTCCCACCCAGGGCCTGTTAGATTTGTACCACCAGCACAGCTGAACACTGGGTTCATTTGTGCCCTCAATTAAATCCCCCCCGCTTCCCTCATGGTAAAGGCATGCCGATATAGGGAAGATGGTGAAAAATGCCGTCATATGCATCCTGCTGGATGCTACTTTTGCAAGGACGACCATCATTCTGGCACTCCGCAAGGACCGACCTGAGCGACAGTATAAGGAAGGCAGAGGGATTTGGGGGAGGCAGGGAGGTTTGGTTTTTTTTTTTTTTTTGGGGGGGGGGCCCGATAAAAAGTCCAAAGCGAACCAGAAATGCCACCCAGCCGAGGGGAGGAGCCGGGGTAGGGGCTTGGCTCTTCCCTGGGCCGAGCCTGGCAGCGCGGCAGCGCTGTGCCAAGTGGCAGCCGGCTCTGGCGGCCGCTCGGCCTTGAGGCCAGCGCGGCTGGGGGCCCCCGCGCCTGCCGGCGCCGCCGGGCGGAGCGCGCGGCCGGGCGAGGCGGGGCAGGGGCAGCGGTCGGGTCGGGTCGGGTCGCTCCGGGGCCAGCCCAGCCCACGGCCTAGCCCAGCCCGTCCCGCCGCCGGGGCAGCGAGGGGGCGCCGCGGGGCAGGCGAGGGCCGGCGCCGCGCCCCGGGGCCGTGCCGCCCGCCGCCGTGCCGGAGGGCGGCGGGAGCAGCGGCTCCGTCCAGGCGCTTCCGGGCGCTCCGGGCGGCGGGGGAAGAAGGAGGAGGAGAAGGAGGGGTGGGGTGGGTGGAGGGGAGGGAGGGAGGGAGGCCGCCTTTTTTAGGAGGGAGACCCTCCTTCGCGGCCGCCCGCTCGCAGCCATGGCTTTGAAGGAGGCGGGCGGCAGTATCCTGCCCATCAGCGACATGGTGTCGGGGCCGTCGGGCTCGCCGTTCCCCGAGGTGGTGGAGCTGAACGTGGGGGGCCAGGTGTACGTGACGAGGCACTCCACGCTGCTCAGCGTCCCGGACAGCACGCTGGCCACCATGTTCTCCCCCTGCCGGGGCGGCCCGGCGGCGGCCCGCCAGCTGCCCAGGGACAGCCGGGCGCGCTTCTTCATCGACCGCGACGGCTTCCTCTTCAGGTACGTGCTGGATTACCTGCGGGACAAGCAGCTGGCGCTGCCCGAGCACTTCCCCGAGAAGGAGAGGCTGCTGCGGGAGGCCGAGTACTTCCAGCTGGGCGACCTGGTGAAGCTGCTCTCGCCCAAGGTCACCAAGCAGAGCTCGCTCAACGACGAGGGCTGCCAGAGCGACCTGGAGGACAGCAACTCGCAGGGCAGCAGCGACCGGCTGCAGCGGGCGGCGCTGGACAAGCGCTCGGGCTTCCTCACCGTGGGCTACCGCGGCTCCTACACCACAGTGCGGGACAACCAGGCGGACGCCAAGTTCCGCCGCGTCGCCCGCATCATGGTGTGCGGCAGGATCGCCCTGGCCAAGGAGGTCTTCGGCGAGACCCTCAACGAGAGCCGCGACCCCGACCGCCCCCCCGAGAAGTACACCTCCCGCTTCTACCTCAAATTCACCTACCTGGAGCAAGCCTTCGACCGGCTCTCCGAGGCGGGCTTCCACATGGTGGCTTGCAACTCCACCGGCACCGCCGCTTTCATCAACCAGTACAGGGACGACAAGATCTGGAGCAGCTACACCGAGTACATCTTCTTCAGTAAGTGCTGCTCGCGCCCTTGCCGCCCCCCCCCGACCCGTTCCCGGGGGGTGCATGGCGGTGTGCAGTTAAAAGTACATCTGCACCCGTAAACTCCAACCCTTGCTGTCCCAAAGCAACATGTAGCTCGAGAGAAATCGGGGCTGCCCCCTTTCCCCTCTCATTCGGCGCTGTCACCGCCACAGTTCAAATTTTTTTTTGTGCGTTGGGGGGGGCGGGACAGGGCTGCCTAATGCCCCGTCCGGAGCGCGGCGGGGGAGCAGCTCCCCCCACTCCTTGGAGCAATCGGGGCTGCTCCCACCTTTCGGTGCCGAGTGTGCCGCGGGGAGAACCAGTCCCCCCGCACCGCCTGCCCCGTGCCGGGGTCTCCCAGGCGGGCGTCGGGCCGGTGCCGGATCAGGGGGCTGCGGCGGCGGGTGTGGGGGGGTCCTAGCCCCGCTGGCCGGGCGGGGGTGCGGGCGAGGTGCGGGCGCAGCGCTGGCTCCGCCGCGGAGGGTTGCGGCGCTCCCTCCCAGCGAGGCGGTGCAGAGGTTGCAACGGCGGAGCCCCGAGCAAGGAAGGGTTTTAATATTTTATCGCTGCGTTTCCTTCCCGAGTGAGCGCACTGCGCCTGGGCACGGTCTCCCTGAGAGAAGGGGCAGCGAGGGCACAGCCAACTTCCCGAGGAGCAAGAAAGAGTCTGGCTCCAAGGGAAAAAAAATGGAAAACCGAAAATAAACCACCCCGTAGCTAGTACACAGCTCCTAAGCGACTGCTAGTTGGCTGTGGGTAGCCTTAAAGGTTTCAGGTCACTGGCAAATAGGAAAATCGAGCGATGACGAACGAGTTTCAGTCTGGCAAAGTATGTTGTGCTATGTAGGGCACTGGCTGGGCAGTGGTTTTGGGTAATGAAACCGCAGCTGGATGGACAACACCAGCCCCTGGCAGAGATTTGTCTTTGGAAGGCAGAGGCAGCCTTAAACCTTACTGATGGGTTTGAGAGTTGAGTAAGGCTGTGGAAGCGAGGTGTTCTCCATTCACTTCTTTCTTCTCCTGCCTCTGCATGGTCTCACGCTCCCTGAGCGCAGGAGGGATGCTTTGGTAGGGCATCTGCCTGCCTCTGTGGTGAGGTGGGAGATGCAGCCTCTAACTTCACCAGTAGGGCAGCTAAACAGAAGCAACCTGTTTTGTGTGCAAAACTGGACCTAGGCACGGTATTTGGTAGAGGAGGGAAGCGTGAATGGTTTTCTACTTGGAGGAGAAATTAATTAAATAGTTTACATTGCTGTATATTATATAGGTGGAGACCACCCTTTGCTGAGCAGACTTAAGTACTTCAAATCAATCTTCAAAACTATATTAAAACAGTTCTTGAAGATTCCTTGCATAACCTATCGCCAGTCATCTTTCATTAGGATGTATAAAAACTGAGCTGTAGAGGAGCTTTGCATTCTTCTGGGTGGACTTTTAGCAAGTATTTTACATGACTTTTAAATCTCCTTTCAAAGAAAAATGGATGTACTGATTTTCAAAATAGTAGAAATTCCTTATTGTTATTATCAAGACTATTAAATAGCCTGTTCTGCTCAGAAACAGATTTTTAGGTGCCTAATTATTTGTGTGCGTTTGTGATACTCATAATGTTTTGGGGTTTTTGTGTGTGTGTGTTATGATGAGGTTGCTGTATAGAACAGTGCTCTAATTCAGATCAGTGTTCCAAACTAATCCCTGGTGTAATACCACTGATCTATGTGGAATAATGCCAGGGATGAATTGGATGTTGTACATCATGATTTTTTGTTTTGATTTTTAGTCTTCCGGCTTACAATGTTGTGAAAAGTAAAATAGTTAGTTAATTACTTAAACTGATACAGTTAATTGAAAATGTATGTTTTTGCTTGATGGTTTTGGGTGTGGTGGTTTTTTTTTTACTTCTGAGTATAAAAAATGAGAGAAAAGTACGTTGAAAAGATGGGGAGCATATTTTCACTTTGGTTGCTTGTTATGCACTTAGCAACCTTTTTGTTTAACAATTTTATACATTTTTGTATGAAATATAGCAACATGGAGACAAACTTAAAAAAATCACCGAAACGGGAAGAGAAACAAGCAAAATACAATGCCTGAAGTAATGCTTTAGTTTCTTTGGGTTTTTTTGTTGTTTGTGTTTTTTTTTTTTTTAAACTGACTAAATGTCCAGTTGATGGAGACCATTGATAAAACAATACATTATTATTATTATTATTATTATTATTATTATTATTATTATTATTATTATTAAATGCCCTGGTTGGATTGGGTGCTTGCTGTTGCTTTGCCGGACTGCTGCACAAGAAGCCATTGAAGGGAGAGGAAACCTTGGAAGCCTTAGTGCTCTGCACCAGGGGTGAGAAGAGTGGACAGGGTTACTGGCTGTAGGCTCTCCAACAGGATTTGCCAGGACTGTATTCCTTCCTCGCTCATAAACAGAGCTTAATACACAAAGAGAAGAGCAGTCATTCTTCAATTTATTCCTTGCCACGTGTCGCCATGAACCCTAGAAAGGAGGTAGTTTTTGTTGGGAGGTTGCTGATTTCAAGAGCTGTCTTGGACAATGTCCAACCCTGGGCTGTGCCTTACAGACAAAAATATAAAGGCAAAAAACTTTGGAGAGCCTATTCTGGTTTTGGCCAGTGTCTGAGACTTAATTTGGTGTTAGTGGAGAAGAAACCTAGTTTTCTGTTCCACTGGAAAAAGCCCTAGCTGCATCTGCACTTGTTAGGCACAGCATCAGCATCTGCAACCAGCAACTATATTAGTTGTTGGTCTGTAATTCTATAGCAGCCACACAAACTTCTCTTTCACCATTTCTCCTGAGGACTTGTGGACATACCTGTTTTCTAATAATGGTAGATAGCAAAGCGATTGGAAAAATATGTAAGGATATATACATTCCGCCCATTTCCTTAGGTCATATGTAGCTGAATGAGTTTCTCACCGAGAGCTACTAAGGAATGTTTGAAGGCCAAAAGTGGCCTTTAACCTGTGGTTTGTGGAACAGATTTCAGGTCTGTTTCTAGTATCTCTCAAACTTCGGTAGGTATTTTGAGCTGAAATGACCACCTATCACTTTTTTAAAAAATTGAAATTATTTTTTCTTAAACATTACTGCAGATGAAATTCACCTTGGATACTACACATATATTTACTTAATTTATGGATTTCTTAATATCTAGAGATGGATTAGTTGTTGCAGACTAGTTCTTATTGAAGAACCAGAGGTCGTTTGAAACTGCTTACCAGGAAATAATGCTTCAGCCTTTGGCAACATGTCCTGACAAGTACAGAGACTGACTTTCCTTCTTGGTATGCATAATTCCTATAAAAAACATGAGGTTCTTTGCCCCCAGTGGTGTGCAAGCTCTCATGTATGCAATGACAGCTTCATTTGTCTACATGGCCCATTACAACAAGGCCAGAATTTAACTTGCACCTTGCATTGGTGGCTTAGTTCTGAAAAGTGCTCACAGATCCGTTCCACATGCCTGTTACAAATCCTCTCTCTTAATGGTCAATAAAAGGAGTAACTTTTAAAGTGGTATTGAAAAGGCTCTACCACAGTGTACCACAAACTTTTCCCTTTTTTCCTCCTGATAGCTTGGCTCCATGCCTGAAGGCTAACAGGGATCTTTAAGCTATTGAAGCTCTCACCTTAGCACATGTGAGGGTGACTTGGGTCAGTTAATGTGACAGGAAATGCATATGCAGTTTGGGAAAGAGGCTCAAACTCTTTTGCTGCTTAGTTTCAAGCTGCCATAGAGGACCGCTGATTCATTACCTGTTGGTGCGCGATAGCTGATGGCCTTCACAAAAGCTGCTTCTAGGTGGAGACAGGATACTAGAAGTAAGGAGACCTTTGCTTCACATGGCTGTAGGTAACACAACAGACCTGTTAGCTGGTCCCTTTATGAGGAAAGGGTGCGATTTACATTTTTAAGCTTTTGTCTTTTTTTTTTGTGGTTCACTGTATCTCTCGGTACTGTTGTGTAATGCAGGATTGCCTGTGCATGCTATTACTATTTTTTTCTTCTGTAGAATCTAATTGGTCTTAATGGATTTTACATTTAACATCTGCTATGCAATCTGACTTATGGGTGTTGAGAGCATCATGCTCAGCTAGAAGCTTTCTGTGCTGAACTGACATGTTTATTGTAAGAAGAATGCAGTAATACTTCGTGGAAAAAAAAACTTTGACACATATTCTGTTTTGACACTCCTGTTTCACATGTGACATTTTCTGTTTCCTTGTCTCCTGTTTTTGCTTGTAACAGGTGACATTTGCATGAATTTATGGTGCTTATTTTCCACTTGAAGTCATAGCACTGAGATTACATTGGTTGCTGTGGAAATTGCCATAAACAAGTGATAATAATTTCATAATCAGTGGGGAATAAGCAGTTGGAAGCAATGAACTTTTAGGAAACAATATGGTATTTTGAAAAAAAACTCCACAAACAACAATAAAACCAAACTCAACACCCCAACAGCAACAAAAACCACCAACCAACATTGTTTGTCTTTGCAATAAAAAAGAGAAAACAGAAGGTGGCACTTGAAACATGGGGAACAAACAAATACATAAAATACTTTGAGATGTTAATTGCTCTGTGAATGCTAAATCCTGTTCGACATCCCACTGGGATAGCGAGGAGATGGTGGGTCGGCAGATAACCCTAAACTGCTCTTCTGAGGGCAGAGTGGTATGAGAGCCATCCTGCAGGTGGTTTCTATGACCATGCCAAGCTGCTCTCCATCCATCACTGCTTATTTGCTGGAGTTTTTGCTACATGGAGTGTGTCTGTGCTATTTTATATGGAACAAATGTATCTGAAACTTGCTAGGCTGAGAAGAGAAAGGAGACCAAGACAAAAGTAAAACAAGGGTATTGCTTCTTTCTGGAACGTTAAGGTGAAGTTGGACAGTTTACTTTGAGCCTGAACCAGAGCCTTAGAGTACAAGTTTTTGGTAGTACAGGAAGACAAGAAGGATTAAATCAGTATCACAAGCACAATGTAGAAAAGCTTCAGATTTCTGACAGTATCAAGATCTAGGAACGTTGTTTCTGGTAGGACTATTGAGCAAAGCCCTTTAAAGAGAGATTCTGTAGGTAGTCCTGTGACTTTAGACTGACATAAAACTTCAGGATATTCTGCCTCATGATTCCCGCTCAACGCTAATACAGTTTAAAAATACATAAATAATAGACTACTCTTTATCTTGTCATTCTTCCAAAATGTATGTGCCTGAATGTAAAGCGATGACTGTATGCTTTGATTCATAAATTACTAATATGAGAATCTTTCTTATGCCACCATTTGACATAACGTGTGATAATCTAGACTACTGAAACTGGTATTCTGATTTTAGTCATCATTTTAACCCAGAGACTCTATTTGAGAATAATTTTAAAATGTGAGATTAAAAAGAAGTTTGAACAAATTAGGTTTTTTAATAAATAATGAAAACAACCTGCATTCCTCTACAACTGGTGTAAAGACACTGCTGCAGTAAAAAAACTATGCCAGGAACCTTTTGATTTTTCTTTCGCTTCGTTAGAAATACGTAATACAATGACTTGTGATCAGATTTTAATTATTATATTCAGTTTCTGCTCTTATTACAATAAAATTATATTTTTAAGTACTGTAGAGCCACTTTAATAGTTGGAGCTGAGGATTGGAACTGTTGTGCAGTATTTTGAAAGTAAAATTAGAGATTAACTGAGAAAATCAACTATCCTGGATATTATATACTGGGATCAATACTAGATAAGCAATAAGCACATTGATATAAGCAGCTGTTATTTCTTATGTCGGGAAATGGAAACACACTGGTTTTGATATTATCCCAGACTGGTACTACTTGTGGATTACTTGGGAACAAAGTAACAGTGTTGGAGAAGCTGACTTTGCTGGATCTGTAATATTTTGCAGGAAAACTGCTTCTTGGTGTCAGATCACTTCATACATTTTTTCAAGGATTTATGACGGTAGTTGCAGGGAAATGTTTACTACTCTACAGTAGGATCAGCAAATAATATTTTATTTTTTCTTTATTGTCAACATGAACTTCCAGTTATCTGCTGTTCAAGCACAGAATTTATGTGTACAAAAGTGTTCCGTATAATACTGTTCCAGGCACATGATTTAAAATTAAAACATTACTGCTAATGAAATACATTTTGCAATATATTTGCTTTCTCAGTATGGTATGGCTGGTATTTCACTGCTGGTTTTCTCCTTTGCAGCAAAGACCAAATTTGTTATACTGTGATGAGAATTTGAGTGGCAAACAAAAATTCACTAAGCATTGCACCAAGAGGGAGTTCATCGATTCTCACATTATCCTCTTTCTGCCACAGTTCCACCTTTAAACGTAGATCTCCAGAAATGAAAAACTGCTCAGGCAGCTTTCATAGATGTCAAAAGTAATATGCTATGGGAATGAGAAGTGGCAGAAAGAAAGGCTCTCTTCTTCGTCCGGCTGAACATCAGCATGGCCTGAACAAAGCAACCAGAAGTAATCGGTCATGTTTTGGTGCGTTATCAGTTTAAGGGCGAGATCTTTGCTGAGCCAGATACCTAGATGGGCAAAGAGGGAAAGTGTGTAAGGTGGTGTGCACCCATCTTACGCCTCTGGGGTCCTGGGCTGCGCGAGACCCGTGTGGTGCCCAATGTAGCTCACAGCCAGCTTAGCATTGCCCTATGTTGTCTCAGCAGCTAGGCAGATCCTGGGTGTCACTGCAGGAGAAGTGAATAGCATGGCCATGCTTTGGACTTCCCCTCTGATTTTCTATTTCCAGTTTTGGATTCCTTTACTGCCAGAGTCACGTTAAGAAGTCTGTTACAGAGTTGTGTTGACCAAGGTCATGTCTGCAGGGCTTTTCCATGCCACAGACTGATTATTTGGTTGGTGGTTATTTGACTTGGTATAATTGTTGAAAAAAGTTGGAGTCACTATACCAGCTAACATCCTAACCTGGCAAGCAGAAGATATTTTTATATCCAAGGATGATTTTATTTCATTTCTGCTCACAAGATCTTCATTTTTTTTCAAGCAGGTGGAGTACTAATGGCACTCGCAAATCATGGCTGTTTTATAAACTGAGCCACTGGAAGTCCACTGGAAAATCCTTAAAAAAAATTACCAGGCAAATTTCATTTTGCTTTAGCAAATCAAATGCTTCTTGATGGATTTCCTGGAGAGGTTGTTCACTCCAGCTTGATGAAACTGCATGTTCTTTTTGAGAAGAGGTAAAAATTACTTAAAATTCATATATTGACTAAATGTCAAAAAAGTGCTATGTCTAAAACTCTGGTGAGAATGATAATTTCATTTAAGTACTTTTCTTTAAATATTTTGTGTGATTTTTATGTTTTATTTTTAAACCAGTAATCGCCATTGCACGTTTAGCTTTTGCCTCATATAAATTCAGGATTATTCAGTGAATTTATTCTTTTTTTTCTTTGACCTAAATGGGATTAATCATATAAATAGGGACTAACAGTGTGTGAAACTCACACTCGAGTCCCATTCACAGCTGCAGGACAGACCTTCACTGGGACTGAAGCAGCAGATAGTCTTGGGCTAGTCTTTCACATGAAAGTGGAATTCAAACTACATGAGTGATTATTTGGTGTCATAACTGTTTCTAGTACACGTAATCCTGGCAGGAGGTAAGCAGTGATGTTTTGTAATTTTCATGGCACTTGAAGAAACTAATGGCATTCCATTTTGGTTGCATTTTATCAGGTTGTGGCAACAAACTTGTCATGTTTGTTGCATTTTGACAGTTTAGCTTCAGAAGACATTTAATTAACGAGTGCATCTGGCTGCAAGGTATCACTCCGTTTATATCATCGCATCTCTAAATATTTTCAGGACTTCACCACACATGTAAAAACCACAGTGGTGTTAATGACAGTTTCATGTTTCTAGCAACAAGATGAATACAATGCTTTAAAAATGTTTATGCAAATATTATTTCTTCTTTATGGAATGACTTCTAACTTGATGCTGTCTGTCCCAAAGTTGCTCAAAACAGGATTCAAAGATAGGAAGCAGTGTATTTACCCATTCTTCACCCTGTGGGGCCTGCCTGACCATAAGCAGCATCAGGACTGCTCTCAGTTACAGCTAGTGCAATGATTCCTTCATCAACATTTTGCAGCTGAGAGTAGGTGGGTCAAAATTTAGTTGTTCCCTTTCTCATTGCTCCCCAGATGCCTGAACCCTATGGCAGGGGCTCTGAGCAAAGGAGGTGTGGAGACAGGGGCTGCCGCCTCTGGGGGACTGCCACCGCCTCTGGGCTGCGTGCACATCAGGTTTGCTTTGTACTGCTCGAGTCATGTGCCCTGTGCCTGACCTGTTTTCTGTTCCAATGACATGCACTTAGTGAATAAAGAAAACTAGAGTGGCTTATAGAATAAAAAATATTAGTACTTCCTTTTGAAGGGAATACTACAACACTTTTTAAAAAAATACTATGAATAAGTCAATCAAGAGACAACAACTCAATCACAAGTGCGAATACACATGGCAACGACAACTAATGCATTGAAGTAGATATGCTGCACATCTCTTTGGGGGAAGAAGGACTGGGCTGAGAAACTGAAGAGAGAAATCAACACCATCATTAACTTTTATTAATGAAATTAAATATTCCAGGTCTTCATTTAGCATACATTCAGTTGTATTATACTTCATACATACAGAGATGTTCTCTTTGCATTAGCAGAAAGATATGATTCAGAAATGAAATCGGTCAGTATATTTTATTTTTTACATAAGCAAACAACAATAACCTTCAGATGCATTTTTATCTTTTCTCTTTCATCCTTACTGGGTTTTCCCTTTAGTAGTATTAACAAATATTCCCAAAGAGAGATGGGTTGGTGCTCAGGGACTCTTGTCACATTTTGTTGTAAACAGTCTCCTGCAACTTAAGTTAATAGTGAACTTGTTTTACATTTTATTGAACATAGATGTTTAGAGGTTCTTGTAAGGATTACAACGATGTCAGTGTATTCCACAGAAGTTATTAAAAGTGTACTATCATTCCAAAGGCTTTTTATCAGTGAATATTTTATATATGTCTCAGGTATCTGTGAGGCTCTTTATATTTGTTTAATAATAGGAGGAAAAAAGGCCCAGAATTGCGCATATATATATGTTTATATAAATAAATTGTGTGCAAAACAGTTACTTTCATAATCTCTTACTAACAGTTTAATTAAACCAGATTTTTTTTTTCTGTTACTCAAATCCCCATTAAAACCACCATACCTGCAAAACTTTGAGAGTAATGACAAATGTCTATTTTGTGTATACAGAAGTATTCTCTAACATTTCTGGTTCTTAATCCAAGGTTCTCTCATTCTCATTGAAACTCATGAATACAAAATAATATGAAAATCAACTACAAAAGGGTTAGAAGGCAGATAAAATAAGTCAGTAAAATGGAGCGCCAACAATTTAATCAGTGTAATGTGTAGATAATACGGTGGAGAAAGACTAAAACTAAACAATACTTTTTGCTAGTTTTTCTTAATGAACATACTTTCTTTCCCTTTCTTCTCACGGTCACCCATTTATAGCCAGTCACTTCTCACTATTGTTCTCTTCAGACAGCTGTTACTATTTCTGTTGTTAATGTCTACTGTGGCTTTTGAGCTGATCTGAAACAAAGCGGAGGCATGGCTACTCTTGCTTTTCCACCTATTTTTGTCTCTTTCCAGTGTTTAGGAATATAAATATCACTCATTCCATCCTAAAAATACCAGTATACAGCCTTATAAAAGTGTGATCAATATTGTTGAAGCTATGTGGACTTCGGGGGAAAAAAAAAGAATAAAATAATTCAGCTATTTATGATGCAAGATAGAATGGGACAGTTGTTCAAGTAAGGTTGTGTCCGTCCTCTCTTACTTCCAAAATTTTGGCGTCAAATCCCACACCTGCCTTTCCGAGTGACTTACCCATTTGAAATACTCCTTCTTCGGAGCAGGAACTGTCAGCATCTGTATGGGTAGATAAGCCTTATCATATTAAAAGGAGTAAACCAAAATTACATAAGGAATATAACTAAGACCACTGTAATTCGCAATCCTGCTTGAATTTTTACTTTCCTAGCACCCATAGACTTTAACTTTCTCTGTTAGCAATCCCTCAGAAAGCTGTGCATATTTACCTGTTTTAGTGTTGTCATAGCTTGCAAACGTAAATTTCTGATCTTCGCGTTGTCGGTTTGTCTCTGGGGATGTAATAAATGAATGTAATGTTTCTAAATGTTATAAGCAGAGATAGACAAAGTCTATGTGTGTGTGCTCCCCAAAAACCATCTGGAGTAATGGCTTCAAAATAATCCTGTAATTCTTTAGGATAGAAGGGACAAACTTTTCAGAAATGTTTCAGTTATTCAATATGTGATATTTTGAGGGCTACTGAAACTTTTGAAGTTTTACCTCATAACCTGCTAAGTTTATATCTTCCTATGGCTTTTAGCTGCCTAGTAGTCCAGCCTCCAGTCATAACAACGCTCATTTTTATTCCTGTCCCTTCAGTATTTACTTTTTCCACCTGCAGCTGAAGTAGTTTGGTGTCTAAATTGGTGGAATTATGCCCCTAAATAATTGCATCTGTGATCACATTTAATTACAGGAAGAAGAGTGCGCTTGAAGTAGAGGAGATTAGGTTAAACACTGTCTGTCTAATCAGATCCCCGGTGACTGACTTCTGGCAGTGCTTTCTTCCTAAATCCCATTGCTGTGGATGCGACGAATAAAAGCTGCGTGGCCTGTGCGAGTCCATGTCTTCAGAAGGTGGTTTTGCTTTTCTGGTTTGAGGGGTACCAACACGGACTTGGGAGCAAGGCTGAACATCGTTCATCCCTGCCAAAAACATGCGTGGGCCCCACAGTGCCTGTGGGTGGGCCTGGCTTGGCGGGGCCTGTGGCCAGGCAGGGTTGCGGGGAGCTGGAGCCCGGCCCTGCTGCAGCCTTGGGGACTTGTCGGCCGCGGGGGGCTGAAATGGCGCCCTGGGCAGAGTATGGGGAGCCTCAGAGGGTGGGTCAGGGCCAGTACAGCCTGGTGGTGCCCCCTCGGGGCCTGGCACTGCGGTGGCCACGTCTGCTTTCTGCGAATACCAGCAAATAAGCCAAGATCTGCGTCCTCCAAGGACCTCTGGCCGGGCGCCATAGTCACGGGTCTGTGTCAGGGCCTTAAAATACCAGGGCAATGATTTGGGGTGGGGTCTTTCACAATTTCCTGAACTTTTTATAACAAAATACACGAGAAATAACTCCTTGAGTTATTTTTATACAGGAAAAGCAAGGTGTTCTTGGTCAAAGACAACAGTAAGGCAAGAGTCGCATCTAACTAATACGTATTCAGTGGCATGGCGCAGTATTTGCATTTCTGTGACCATGCTGCTGAAGTGGCGTAAATTCAATAGTAATCTTCAATTTAGTAAAGTTAATCTAAATATTCTTTACATTTGGCTGCAAAATATGGAGGGAGAAGAGCGCCTGTTCTAAGCAATTGGTAACCTGGAAAAAAATACATGGGGAAAAAAAATTTGACTTGCTTTTTATACTACCTAAAAATGTTTTATTTATGATTATTATTAATGATGTGACGGTATGCAAGCCTTTCTATATTGTCACACTTACAATGCATAAAAGGTACGAAGGAGCTTGGGGGGTTGCTTAGCTGCGCTTTCTGAAAATGGTAAAAATATTCTGAAGTTTGAGAAGATGCACTGTTTTCTTTTTAATATTTTTAATGCATGTTTTTGGAATTGGGGTTATCCTCTATCATCAACAGTGAGGCTATTAGCAAAAATAGTTGTCCTTTTTAATGAACCATATAACGAATCACATCTGAGAATGAGTCTAAAATTGACCTCCAAATCAATGCTTGCCATCTTGAATGTACTTCCAGAAAATCCAGCCAAGTTCAGTAAGAATTTCCATTTGCTCTTTGAGTACCAGGCAAGCAGTAGGGATAGACGAATTTAAGTTTAGGCTGCTGGTTTGGAAAATTTAATTCTTCTTATCGTCTCCGTGGCTGGCAATAAACTGCACTTGTGTGCTTCTTCCTTATCCTGTGGTTATATTAGAGGTTTAGCAATACAGAAATTGACATTTTACCAAAGTTCATCTTGATTAGCTCTCAGTCATTAATTTGCTTAATTAAATCAGTTTATAATAGTGAAAGCAATAGTGGTAAAAGCTATTTACTGTATTATCAAGCAGTCATATAGCAAGAGTATTGCAAGTTACTGGATAATTACTGCTGGTTCAGAGTGGGTTGCCATAATTTCTATTCAAGAAGGTATGTGGTGTTAGACTGTGGATCAGTAAATTAAGACTATTAAACGTTACCTGTGGTAGCCGTATAACACTCGCAGCTTTCAAGCTTCTTAATAGATTTACAAGTTCCTTGATAAAAGGAAAAACATTTCCTGCGTTAAGGCAGTCAGGCATTGGAACAGGCTGTGCAGCGATGCTGTGCACGTTGTGCATCCTTGGAGGTTTTCAAGACTCGTCTGGATCAAGCCCCGATAACCTGGTCTGACCTCATAGCTGACCATGCTTTTGAGCAGGAGGTTGGACTAGAGACCTCCTAAATTATCCTGTGATTCTCTTCTCTGATGTGATTTAACTTGGCATTGGCTATTTGAACTCACTTCTCAGGAAAGGAAGAGTAAACTGCTGCAGGGAAATGAAGTAGATGCTAGAGAGCTGTAAATTCTGATTGTTCTGAAAATCACAAGCTTCAAAGCCTTAACTTTATGTTATTTTTTACTTACTTTTGTGTGTCCTACTTGTAGTAAGAATTGAAAAAAATGCTTCAGGAGGAAGTTTCTTACAGGACTTTCTGGCCCAAATTCAAAACCATAGAATGTTAAATAAGCCACAGATAAGAAAGTATCTGAAAAAAATGTTTAAAATTAATTTTGGATAGCACTGTGGTTGTTGATCACATGTTGCGTGAAGAAAGAAATCTCAAAAAATTTGAAAATCACTGTTATTTAAACCTCTGACCATTTTTATTGTCATTCTTTAGGTAGATTCTGTAGGTGCTATCTGTCACAAAGGTGTCAGACCACCTTGGATTTCTTTGGGTTTTTCCCCATTTTGATATTTTCCATCAGTGGTGAGTTTCTTTGATGTGACATATTTTTTTGCTTGAGCTTTTCAGGCTCTGAATTGTTCCCCTAGCATAGCTTGAATCAATATACGTAGCAACTGCAAAAATGCTGAACAGGATTTTTTTTTTGTAGCCTAGAAAATTAAAAAAAAAAACCCCAACCATAAAGCAAACATGAACAATGCTGAATTACTTTTCACTAATTCATTGCTGAATGAATGTATAATATAAGAGCAAGGTAGTTAATTATTAGGATACTTAAACAATTTGGGTTTTTTTCTTCTTGAAATTTTAATGTAAGAATGGAATATGAGGCACTAGTAACTAGGATTATACAAAAAATGTTGGATGTTCCTCTTGCTTTTCCCACGTTACTGAAAACATTGTTGAAGCAATGCATCTGGAGACTTTTTGCTGTTAAAAATTCTCTTATGACAACAAACTAAACCAGAAGTATTGCTTGCATTGATTGACACCTAATAGATAAATATATAATCATAGAGAAGAAGCATAATAACAGATCTTGAGACAGGTCTTATGTCAGTTGTAGGTTGTCAAAACACTTTCGATGTCAATGAAATTATGTCAGTTGTGCCTGGTAATATGTTTTCTTCTCTAAAGTTATTCTCCTGGGCAAGGCATGTGTTGTTAAGGTACATTTCCACCAGCATTCATGGTGATGGAGGGATTGGGCAGACTGGTACTGATATCCTTGTTACGAGCTCACCTACATCGACTTAGAGAAGGTTTTGATGTCTTGATGGTGTTAACTAGTCTGTCCCTTTATGTCCACATTAAATATGATACAAAACTTACGTGACGCTGTATTCAAAACCCTGTGGCTTGGCTGTATTTTGCTTCTGGGAGAGTGGTGGAGATGGGTTCCCTAGAGAAGGGAACCTGAGGAACAGCAGCCACAGGGTTTCAGCACATCCCTTCTCCTCCTTCTAAGCTGGTGTGGTGACCTAGCAGCAGTGGATCACGGAGCTTAACCCCTCAGTGATTTGCATGGGCTGCCTCATCATTTCAGGACTTCTTTCAGGCTCTTCTCCAGACTTTAAGTGGTCTCATAACTCTGCTTATGTCTATGTCATGAGCTACAAGCTTTTCTTCACAACCTTGAGGGCCAGATAATTGCTTTATATTTTTGAAGTTAAAGCCTGAAATTCGTGTATGATCATGTGAATCAGGAGCCTAGTATCTACTATGCTATGTTTTCACTATCTTTTCAGTGCCCTCTTTCCACCCTTATTTGTAGACTACCATTGGAACTACGTTAGTAATTTAGCAACAGAGTATTCCCAAATATTTCTTAAATCTAATATATCATAATCTTAAATCTATGCATTATATATAATGTATATATATTTATCTATCTATATTTAGCAATCTAAATATTTAAAGAAAAGGCATTAGCTAGATTGTGATTATCCTGGCTCAATATTGTAACTGAGTCATATTATGGTGGCGTGGGAGGCACATAAAGTTCTTTACGAAAAGTATTTTTCCTTATAATGTTATTGACAGGCTTTGAATACTTGGCAAGATACTTTATTTCTTTTTTATAATATCCATGAAATAGATGATTGTACCAATATAAATCAGAATGGTATTGGCATATCATATATAATTGTCATTATTTTGTACATTTTAAAGTTAAATACCTCAGTGATCCGTGGCAATTATTAGAATGTTTGGAATGTTGAAATAGTTTGTTTTACAGTATAACTTGCAATACAAAAGAATTCCTAAATTATTTTACACAAACTAAGAACTGTTTGTTTCATCTTGGTTCAAAGCTTCTTGAAGTCTTTGCATTCAGTTCAGTGATTTCATATGTATATGTAAAGATCCAGGGTATATACAGTTATCAAATATAAATATTGATTTAGTAATCATTTTATGTAGTGCTAAATCCTACATCAAATACATAAGAATTATGTTATCAAGTATAGAAGATTATACTAAAGTAACTCTGCTTTTTGTATATTCTTCTTTCTGAGTTATACTTTTTAAATAGGATTTTCCCTCCACATATTTCTCTTTTAAGACTGTGGTGTTCCAATCCTTATTGGATAGGAAAGTAGTCTCACTGCCACATAAAGCACTTTTCTCTTTACTGTCTTGTTCTCTAGGTTAGCAGTGTTTCTCCAGTATTATGGGAGACAAAAATTACTATATTTTTATTGGGATGCAGAATCTTGCTATATGGACTTTCAGAGTCATTGATACAGCTTATATTCTAAAATGGGTTTTGCTGTGATGAGGATGATACAGAATATCTGCACCAGCCAAATAGTATATAACACTGTCTTGCTACAGTTCTGGAAAGTAGACTACAGTGTTACCTGAGTACTTAAAAGCCTTGATTAGCACAGTGGTAATATTGAGATTACAACAAGTTGTAGCAATAATAAATAATATAAAGGTGTTTATAATCATTGGTCTTTATGACAGCTCTGCAAGTTTTGTAAAATTATCATATCTGTGCTCCGTTGGCTCATGTCATGTGTGCTTAACTTCATCTGTACAAAGGTGGTCCAAGTGAAACAGATTAAATCCTTTGCATGTTCATTGAACAATTGTAGGTAATTGCACAGGACACAAAACAATGGAAACTTGGGGCTGTGTGGGCAGGAGTGTTCTTGGAAGACGAGAGGAAATCTTCAGCTACTACAAATGCAGAGGCAAAACTCAAAAGTTCCTGATGTTCTGGTCCTGCAGACTGTCTGTTATGTTGCAATGCTTTCCATATAATGTGAATTAGAGAATAAAGTCATGAAGTTTGTAAATTTGCAATAAAATATGTGGTAATTAAGAAAAAGCTCTTTTCTACCACGAGATTCCTCCCATTAAATACTGTAGAATTTTATTTTTAGTTTCACAGAGTTACTCCAAATGAGGCTACTGGATCTAAGGGCTCTGCTGAGCCTGTCTGACATGACACAGTGCAATCTAATGGAAGCCATTGCAGTCTATCAAGTTAGGGAGTTTCCTATAAAAGGGAGGGCTTATGTGTGTTCTCATAAAGTAGAATGACTAATGTTATGAATATGATGTGTAGGTGTTCAAAACGTTTGATGGAAGCCGATAGAATTTCACCTGCCACGTTGCAAAGACTCTTGTATCTTTTTTTTCATCTTTCTTTGTTATATTGATTTTCCACACTAGATGGCAGTGCCTTAGCAGTAGTGCATGATAGGGGGACTGATTTGATTTGTCCGGGGGGGAAGAAATCCTTCTGGTTTATGTTTCCTTTTACATACGTAGCTCAAAGAATTGTAGATAGCAGACTGGATTATGATTAGCCACAGATGGATGGGCAAAGGAAGATGCAAATTATTTCCCCTCTTCCTTTGTACAGATGAAAATCTATTCAAGCTGATCGAACCAGGATTGCATTGGCTGTAGGATGAGATGAACTGGGGCTGTGTCTCTGTGCTGTCCCCAAGGAACTGTGTTCATAGAAACTTCTCATGAAACACTGTATTGAGTTAGAGCTGAGAGCGCATCCAGACTCTGAGCAGATTGCCTCACAGTTTTGAGCCATATGTTGTCTATACTGAGAAGTCAGTGAGAGAAAAACACAGCTTCCTTCTCTTTCCAAGAAAACCAGGTGCTGGAGAGGTGGGGATGGAGAGCTGAGAGATGATGGGGTGCACCTAGATATTGCTGTGTTAGAGCTAGAAGATAGCCAGGGCATATACGCGCACCTTTGAGCTGGGATGCACTCCTGGATTGCATGTTAGGTGAAAGACTGGAAGTTTACTAACTTGAAGTATTTTGGTTAACCGAAAAGTCTGTGAAACTCTGGTGAGGACTGAGGGGAGATCATGATTAGACAAGTGGGCTCTGGAAGTAAATGTGTCAGTAACAGGCAAAAGCTAAAAGCTGGAAGCTTGGAATTGAAAATCAACTTGAAATTGTGATATAATGTTTGAAATTTATGGATGAGGTCCTTAAAAACACAAGGTTATTAAAACAAACAAACAAAACCCCCTTTGTTACTAGTTTTTTGAGTCTCTAATGTTCATTCTTTCAATCTTGTGTTCATAACCTTGAAAGAAAACCTCCACCTAATCCTGTGAAAGGAGGAGATAGGAGTTTGAAAACCAGCAAATATCAATAGACTCTGCAGTTAAAATAAAAAAAAAAAAAGTCACATAATATTATCAGGAGAAATTAAATACCTTAAAAGACAAGTAGCAGTAGAAAAAAGATAAAGAAAAAAGAGGCCTGACATAGGAATGACTGATTATATGAGAAACAACTGAAAGAAAGAAGGTATAAAAGAGCCTGGAAAAAAAAGAAGTTTCAAGAAGTCAAGAGCTGTCAAAGAAATAACTTTCTCCCTCTAAAATTCCTGAAAAGTCTCTTCATGGTGGGGTTTGCTCAAAAATAAGATCATTGTTTCAAGTTTCAGTCCAATTTATACTAAACGGGAGGTAAATTTGATGTAATACCTTAATCTTGCTCACTGGAGTTAAACATTTTAAAATCAGGAAAGCTCTTGCCCAAGGCTGGGAAGAATACTGCCATAAATACATTTTCTTAACGAAAATTTAACTAAACTTGGTGTCCCCTGTGACCTCACTATATGCAGCTTCTGCCTTATTTATTCAGTTTTACTTTATTTTTTGCTACATCCCTACTGAATGAGTTGAGTAAAAACAAATTGAAATACAGGAAAACAAATTTTCTCTCACTCATTTTTACTGGATCTACCGTAGTAGCTGAAATTTCATTAATACTGCTGGAAGGAATGGAGGCCAAAGGAATGTTTACCACAACATTCACAGAAAGTGACTCTTTTTGCAAAATACGCCGCAGTTATTTGCTGTCATTTTTTTGCATGTCAGAGAAAGTGATAGTCCTGCCTATGATTTATTATATCATTCTGCCAGAGCAGAAGATGCAGATGGCTTGCTATAAAAATGCAATGCAAATTATATTTGATAGTGCCACTTAGATGATTCCTTATTAGTTAGGGGAACCACCAAATGGAAGTTGGAATTTGTCAGGAATTTGGTGCTAGAGAGTCAGCCTCGTGCTTGGGGCAGTTATGTGGGAGGTAGAAGTTGCCAGTCCTTTAAATCAGAAAGAACAAATGGTTGAATATAGACCTCCCACCTCCCAGATGAATTTTCTAACCACCAGGTTAGGTTGTCAAGGGAAATACCTATTCACTTTGCAACAATGATTTTTTCCTTTCTGAATTTGAATATAAATATCTTGCCTTGAAGGTTTTCATAAAACAGAAACTTGTTTTCTAATTAGGCTTCTTCACATCAGTAGGAAGCATGACACATTTGTTTGAGGAAAAAGGTATGAGGTGTCTTGAGAAAAAATGAGTATTTACATGAATAATATTATGCAGAAATTTGAACTCGGGGAGGTTTGGTGTTGGGTTCGTTGGGTTGTTTTTATGTTCGGTCTTGGTTTGGTTATCTTTCATCTTGTGGTCAGATGATAAACTGTGATTTTTCCTTTGTACAGCTCTTTGGGAAGTCTGAGAAAAGGAAGTCATATGGAGAGTAAGTGAATTCCTTCCAGAGTTTCAGTCTTCCTCAGCACGCAGTTTCACAGACTGTACACAGTACAGTGTACACTGTACAGTAGTACACAGTATTCGGAGATACAGGGACCCATTGGGTACCCCAGTGCTAGGCTTTCTTTATCATTAACATAATAGCATTTTCAGAGACTCCTCTAACCAATCTGTGTAGTATGCAGATGAAATTCCAGTTAAAAAGAAGAAAGGTAATTTGTAAACTTTTAATGTAAGTACCGAAGGAACATGACGTCTATATTTTAAAAATAATTGGAGAGTCTCATTAAAATCTGATTATCTCATCAGTAGTTCTGTAGCCGTTTTCACTTTTTTTAACAGCTATGCCCAGCACTTTGGGAAGCAACAGGAACCCTCTTCTTTTTGTTCATGCAAGCCAAGAGCAACTCGCTCTAATAGGAGATTTTTATCTTGCTCACATGGCAGTTCTGATTAGATCTGAAGAACAAACGAATGACAGGATGCTTCAAACCACCCAAATGACTTGTCTTTACTCATATCCATGATATAATTGTAAGCAGTAGGTTTGTCTTCAAGAATCGGGCTTTGTAAGCATAAGGACTGCCCTTGTTTGTTAAATGTTAACACCCATAATTCAAACTTTATTTCCTCAAAAAGGCAATGTGCTCTTCCAGACTATTTTCTTGGGTTTACTGTGGCTGTGTCTTCAAAAAACAAAAACAAACAACATGTCAAGTCTGTCCAGTTTTGGTAATCTGGCATTCATGAAGGAAACATTCAAGATGTTCTCTTTAGACAGTGTTGCTTATGGGTTTGTACTACTGCTTCTCCTCCCCAATAATTTACTTGCCTCCTCCTGATTCTGAAATGTCATCTCCACAACAGGAGCAACAGAGTTGCTACTCTTGCTAAATTAATGTTAGCATTCCTTGTTGCAACTTTTCTGCCGTCCAATCACTTATTAGTCAAGTTTTGCGGATTGCACTTGAATTACTCCAACCATCATCTGGAAGATACCGTTCTGACTCGATGGACTTGGGAAAAGCGTTATTTTCCTATCATAAATTCAATTTTGAATGGCTTTTCTTGTCATACTCTTGCAAAATATTCATTAAGCACTCTTCCTTACTTGGACCTATACAGCTTTTTTCTCCTGTTGCCATCATCTTTCTCTTCAGAGGCTTGTAAATGAACTCATTATCCTTTCCACTGTGATACCATTTTTCTTTTACCTTTCTTTTCTCAGTTTTGATTTTTGTGTGCATTTTGAATTTTTTTTTTTTTGCTGTTACTATTAAAGTCCACCAGTGTTTTGTCCGTTCTTTTTTTTTTTTCTGTTTCTTTAATTACCTTTAAGGTTTTTTTTAAATTTAAAAATCTTTGTTTCCTTATACAGTTGCTTCTAAGCAGAATACATTGTTCTACCAGCAATTGAAGACTATGTACTCGTGGGGTTTTTAACATGTAGTCCACTCAATTGCGTTTTATTTCATTTCTAGCAAAGTTAAAACCTTTAAAAGACAGAAGCTTTGGTTGTTTCTTAATTGTCTTTGTTTTCTCATCTCCATCCTGGCAGACATACGGAAAACAGCTTGTTTCCATTGTTTCCCTTGTTTCTATTCCTTAACTATTACTTCCTATGGTCACCTGCGGTTCCAAATCAATGCAAGTTCTTTGTGTGGCATAATAGAGATAAGAGCTTGGTATTTTCTTTATAAAAATGTTTCCTTTTTTCCTTCCAATTCATGTGTTTTAAAATAGGGGCTGAAATACATGATTTCACTGTTTAAGCTTTCTTATTTTAGTGCATTCATGAGTAAAATTCTGCAACATCCTCAAAATCCTTCACTTCCATTTACTACTTCTGGTTGCTGCCGTAGATTCAAATCCTCAGTCCAGCTGAAACCAAGCTGGCTGCTAGAGAGAAGATTCAGATGCAAGTGGAGAAGTGAGAAACTTCTGCTATAGTCTGCAGAGCTTCTGTGAATATGGTCAGCCAGGGGATCTACAACAGTAGCCAAATTAGCATTTTTCACGCTATCATTTTAACTGCCCTGGATTAATCACAGAGCCAGTATGCTTAGTCGGCGACATATGCAGATCCCTTGCTGTGTACATGAGGATGATTTCTCATGGGATGCAGACTCTTTTCTAAAAAATTGAAGGAAGGAGCTGATGGGCAGCAAGATGCCTCAGGATGTCTGAATTCCCACCAACCCAGCTCTCTGGTGAGTGTTTTCCCACTGTACAGGCAGATGCTGGCAGCAGGTCCAAGAAGGCGAGTGTTTGGCCCTCTGATTTCCCATGCTTGCTGTGGCTACTCCTGTCATTCGGAAATCCACATTTAGGTGTCCTTTTCTTATTTAGCAAATGCCTATTTCCTTCAGATGGAAAGCAGTTATGTTACCTTTCTATATGAAGACCTGAGCACTGACAGGACATACTGCTCAAAGGCACCAGCCTTGTGGTAAATTGTGGCTGCCCTTACAGCCCACAAGTAGTAAAGCTTTATGCATTTTTATTTCTTAAGACAGACACACACGCCAAAAAAAAAGGCAAAAAGATGAAATAACAGCTATAATAAGATTTTAGAGTCTATATTTTTGTCCATTTTGTTGTTTGTTACATGTTTTAAACTTTCTGCCTCCTTTCAGAGATTCACCACGATTTATGTAAATGTACTATATAATAATAGCAGCAAAAGTAGTGAGGTAGATTTATGTCCTTCCCACTGTTAGAGGCAATAACTTATAAAACTGAAATGCAATAATTTCTGTGCTAATGTTACTACATAATTATGTAGTGAATTTTCTTCTCTTTAAAGAAGTCTCTAAGAAATTAAAAGGAAAATGGCTGATTTTGCCCAACTTGAAAATTATTTTATTAAAAAAAAATCACAAAAAAGGCTATCCTAAAAATTAATGTCTATTAGCTATTTTTCTTCCCCATCCTATATTCTGTAGATTTGATTTTCCAGTTTTAGGTGTGTAATTTTAGCATTGCCTCACAGTCATTTTAACTTTGAAATTTAATATTAAAGTGAGTGTTTATGGAAAATACTGTTCTCTACAAAGATGACAAGAGAATCAGGAAGCATTAAAATTCAAGACGAATTGTTTGAGGGGGAAGGGGACATCATATTCAATCATGCCATGTCTTAAGAAGTCAACAACAAAAGACACAGGATATTTTTCTGGAATGATCACGGCACGGAGGCAAAAACAGAACTGGCATTTTAATCTGAATATCCAAAATTGCTGGTCCTGAGGAACCCAGTTACCACTATTAAAATTATTCTTTTTCTTACTTCGGAAGCTGGTTGCTGACAGTCTTCGGTTTGGGATGCTGAGTGTTGTTGTCGGCTGCGCAGCTCACGCCTCGCCCCCACTTCTCCATGTCTGACATTCGGATACAGTGGGTAGGTTGCAGCAGCACTGTTTCTCCTGGGGCTGGCATGGGCAAAGCGAGCTGGTGTCCGCAGGAAGGGAGCTGAGATACTTTTTAGAGACAAAATGTCAGAGCAGATGTAGGAGGCTGAAAACAAGAGCAAGGTGAGGTGAGAGAAAGCTTTTCCATTTTCTAAGTGGCTAAGGATGATTTAGTTGATCAACTGGTAGTACCAACGCCAGAACACAGTGTGTTCACGTGTACATTCCTGTTGGACTTGATGGACATGCCTAGTGTTTTATCATTTTGGTTCTTGGTGTACTCACTTTACTATTTGACACTTAAAGTATCAGTTGAATTAAATCTTGCAAAGTGGAACATCTGCCCTAAAACATTCTGTTCCATTAGCTTCAATCCATACCTTTTAGTACTAATCGCGATTTATTTACTGTATCAGAGAGACCGATTGAAAATCCCTCAAAACAGCTACAGATTTTTGTATGATACAATGAAGAGACAAAATCCTAATTTCCCCATATTCTTTCCAAATCTCATCACAGTTTTCCCTCCATTTGCAAACCATGTATCATATATATTTCCTCCTTTCTGTTTACATTTTTTTAAATCATTTGGGGGGGGGGGGTGATGTTAACTTTTATTTGAAGCATTCGCCAAAAATCTTTAGGCAGAGGTTGCTGAATCACTGATCTGGTCAGCACTCCGAGTTTGTAATTCTCCTTTCCCTGCCTGGAGGGTGGAATTTGTTTCTGAGTATGATGGTTTTTGGAAAAGGAAATCAGAAATGTTACCTCACTCCTCCTTCCAGCTTAAAAAAAGATTTTGGATCTTCCTGAAGGACTTTAAAATACAATTTTCTAGCAAATGAAATGGACTGCCTGAAAAGAAAAAGAAAAAAAGAACTGCTTATTAGGTTTCCACAGTAACATGTATAGAATATTTGCAAAAGTTTGATTTTATTACATGGTACTGTTGTCTGGTGTGAATAGATCAGTTTGGCATCATGAGTTATACTTCATGTTTTACTGGGTTCTGACTCGTCATGGCAGTATAAACAGCAGTCAGTGTGACGTGCAGATAAAGGCAGTAGTGTTCAGTGTCAGTCTGCATAGACAGTTTAACTTCTCATTGGCATAAAAGTTTTATTCATCTATATTTATTGAATGGAAGAGCCTAGTGAAGAAAGCTGCAACCTTTAGCTTCATTTTATTACGGACCCCTTATGAAAAACATAGCATAATATATAAGGATTGAAATCCTATTTCTTTTCCTTAACTATTGGTGTTGCATAACTTTATGTTTCAAAATTGCCAATGTATGTTGCCTGTTTGGTGACATAAGGATACACCTTATTGATGTTCTGTTCTCTGGGAGTGAAATCTCTGAAAAGTGGTACCTGTGGGGCTGGTGTAATTCCTGGAAAGACAGCAGTGGGCCCCAAACCTGCACATTCTTAATTTCTCAAGTAGTTCTGCTGAGGAGGAGTATGAAGGACTGGATCCAGCTAAGGTCTGACTAGGAATCAGTTGCAGTCTGATGCATTTTTTAAATACTTCAAAGTGTATGTAAATTAATGGGATACAATAATAACTTTATTTCTGTGAGCTAAAATACAGTTGATGACATTATGATGTGGTCTGCAGAGATGAGAGATTCTCAGTTCTTTCTAGTGCAGCTGTGTGGGAGTGGAGTGACAGTGCCTTTATTTCCTCTTGTCGCAGGATCAGTCTTCCTTCCCGCAGGTTAGTAGTGAACCTTAATTTTTGTACATAATCCTGCATCTCCTTTTGTAGGAAAGGAAAAGTAATCCAAATATTATCCAAACATTTCCTTAAAGAAAAAAATACAATTAGTAATCAAATATCACAAAGAATTGGATGAGGTGGATTATTTGCTCTCTCAATCTTCATTTAGGAATACATTCTGTATCTTAAGACCAAGGGTAAAGATAAAATACAGGTTTCTTCTAGTAACCCATTGAGACATCTTTAGCTTTCTTTTTTATTGCTCTCTCTGTGCAACTTTCAGCTGTACTGGTTGGCTTGTAGGAAAGTAAGATGTAAGCGTGGGAATAACGTTCCAGATGTTAATGATCCAGTCCTTTGCCTTAATAAGTAAATGTACATCATCCTGTTAATATGTCTGTATCAATTAAAAACCTATCACTTTGTTCACTATCACTACTTTTGGTGGTTAGAAACCACTTTAAAATGTCCAGCCTTAGCTTTAGTCAGAGGCATTTTATTCTTTTTGTTACGTACTGATACTGCTTCAGTTTAAATAGGTCTTCTTGTTCCATTATAAAGAACCATCATATTTTTTCTGTGTGTTGGTTTGCTAGGATGAACAAGATATGATTTTGTCGTATACTATTATTTGATAGTGTTGTCATTCCTCTGATCTTTCTAGTAGCTTTATTTTCTGCATCTGATCCTGTTTAGCTGTACATTTTCTGAAGAAAGATAGAATTGTATAGAGTACATTCGATGAGATTTTATCGTTGCTGTGGCATTTACACATTTTCGGATAACATTCATTATTTTCACAAAGCCCTATCATGCAGACATTAGTTTACCAGACTGAGATAGTAATTTCCTTCTCTTCCTTTGTTGTCTCCAACTGAGAAATTTCTTGTCATTAGCCTAGCAGTCAGTTCACTTGGTAGTATTACATTTCACCCCATTACATTTGACACTACTTCAATTCTTCTTTTATGATATTATGAGCTTAGCTTATTGACTTGTCTGAACCCTCTATTGTCTGGAAGGCTTTTCTTGATCTCGTCTGTTTCTGTGCTTTTTTTTCTTTTTTGTCTGTAAGCTGTTGTGTCTTTTTGCAACCATGTTGCAACCACACTGTAGCCCTCACAACCTAGAGATCCAGGATAGTATGGCCAGAGTGAATGCAAAGCTGCTTTTTTTGTTTGTTTGTTTGCTTTTAAATTTCCTTTCTATAAACTATTTCTTTGACATGCCGTTCTAGTGGTTACCTGAGTGGGGTAGTCCAGGTACTTCTTCATATTGCTTTAGATCAAGTCTTGTTTGTCATACCGTGCAGATGTTTCGACAGTCAGTCTTCATTGGTTTCTTGGCATTATTTTTATAAGAATATAAACCTGTATCTTTTTTGAAAAATATAGGGACTATATCGGGGAATAGAGGCCTTTAACAATAACTTTTGGACATCTTTTTTATATCTATCTGTCTATCTATCTATCTGATCTCAACACCTGCTAAGATTACGAAAGGAATTTTGGGAGGAAGGATTCTATAAGAGGCAACAAAAAAATCACTGACTGGGGTTTTTTTTGTTGTGCAGCAAAACATTAATATGTTACAATACACAGGCTCTACTTTCTGTGGTGTGTTTATTCCATCATCGGATAATACTGACAGGTGGGACAGCTGACATTCTGATTAATCTCACTTTATTTTATGTAGAATTAAAAGCAACTGTAGATAAGAGCAGCTGACTGTGGGATTTCAGAAGTTTCTTTTTGACTGTTCTGGTGCATAAACCGCTGAGCACTCCGTAGCTATAAAATCTCCTTGCTCTTTGAAATTGCCAAAGCTACTTTAGAAACAATGTAAAAGGCACTTTGAAAAAAAACCCTGAATACTGTAAAACAAAATTCCTTACAACATGATCATCATAAACATCTGAGACAAAATCAGCATTTTTCAAATTTTGAGTGTAGGTTTTTTTTTCCTCAGGGAATATAATTTTCCATTTTTGAGTTTTTCAGTACTCTAAACCCCTGATCTATCTCAGGTGTTAACAGAAGGGGAAGAGGAGCGATGATGAACTCCAAAATGAGCTATGGGTAAAATTAGGCTAAGAATAAAAGAACAGCAGAACACTTAGTGGCATTTATCACAACTTGCTAATTGAAATTTATGTTAGATATGGAAATCTTTTGATAAGTACAGTTTATTGTTTTTCCAAGAGAATTCCTTGGTTATACAATTTGGGATAATCTAGAAATTGAGCAGAGTGGCCTACTATGCATCTGCGTTACGTTTGATTTTTCAGTCTGTTACCGAATAATGTGCTTTGTCACAAAGAAAACCTCTCATCTTGTTGCGTACTAAAAGGTGTAGAGTGGTTATGTCAGGATTGGTGATGTTCAAAAGTGGAAGAAATAGCTGTGTCAGACTTTCACCCTTTCCTATTCAAAACAGTGTTTCTTTTATTTTAAAAATGTAGAAAGTTCTTAAGATTGTCACTGATACATTTTTTTTTTTTTATAGAGGACTTTTTTTTTTTAAAGTGGGTTATCTATGAGGCTATAATATATCATGCAGTTTAACTTAGAATCTCAACACAAACTGAACGCATACACAAGCATTTCTCCAAGTCTTTGTGTTTTTTTTTAATTTTTATATGCTTGTTTGTGTATTACTGATAACTAAGAATCTTGCATCATACCATTACACGTGGCTTGAATAATTTGGAACATTTATGCTTTTCATGATTTCATACATGCTGCTCTGTGGATTGTTTTGTCCTTTAGCTTAATATAAAATTACTTTAATTATATCTTGAACTCTACTTGTTCCTCTTACTTGAAGCTAAAGACACCCATTAGAAAGGAATGCTGCATTTCCAACAAAAATTGAGCAACAAACTTGATACCTGCTGTGAGTGTTCAGAGAACTGCTCCCAATGGTGATATTAATATTGCATTGTTTATCAGGAAGGTAACTTGCTGAGTTATTTCAAGTTAAAGGCCAGGGTTATCTCCCACTGAGATAATAGCAGCATATTTCTTTGTACAAAAGTGTTGGTCTAATTACTTTTTTAACTGTGCTACTAACTGCGGTAGCCATACAGCTACATACATTAGGGTTAAAATGACTTTACATTGTACGTTTGGCCCTAAATTGTCCTGGTTTTAAAATATATTTTTAAGTTTTTACACAGTAGCTTGTTGCCTTGTTTTTGAATTTTATTGTTATGAATTTTAATGTAGTGATGCAAGAAAATTAGCTGCATAGAATTCTTAAACATTATAATGTTTTAAAAACAAAGTATATTTTTTGTGTGTTAAAGAATGGTACTAATTATATGATTTATTAAATATTAGTAATTTTAAGGGGAAGTTACAAATTTAGCATGTGTTAGAGTGAAAAGAGTATTCTAGGTTGTAGTCTGTCAGAATTCTACATTTTGCAGGAGTAAATAAAAAGTGACATTAAAACAATATTTAGTCAACTAGGCAGTAAATTCAGCAGCACTCTTCAGTCATATTGTAAGTTTGACAGCTGTTCTCAAAGTTTCTAGTAAAAATGTTTCTGGATCCTTTAACTGAAGCTAAACAGATAGGTTGCCAGCATAGTTTGTTCTTCACCAGAGACAATGGCAGTATAGTATTAGGAGGAGGTATAACAGCAATTAGTCTTATTTCTCTTGGTGAGTATTAGTAATAATATTTTAAACTTATATAGTCCCTCACATCTGAAGATTTTAGTGCACTTCACATATATGATTTAGTGCTCAAGTCATCTCTAGGACATGTGGGATTACCATTTCCGTTAAATGTAGTGTAATCCAATCAGAGAAGAAAATACAAATCTGCAAGGCATTTATAAGGGCTACACTAAGCATGTGAGTAACTGGAAATTGTAGTGCTTTGCAGAATTAAAAACTAAGGTGAGGAATGACATGAATAAATTTAAGTGTTTGAAATAGGAAGAAAAGGAGAGTAGAAAGAAAATACTTTTAGTCAGTTCAGTGCAAACTGCTTCTCCATGCTGAGCTTCTGTAAAAAATTGGTAACTGACAGTAGCAAAATGGCAGGCTAAAGCAGCATCCATAGTACTGGGTGAAAGTTCGTTATGAGAAATGTTAACTTAGTCTTTAAATTGAGTAAGCAGCTAACGCACTGAAGATCTGAACATTTGAACCCCATTCAATAGAGAGCATATGGCAAGGGAAAACTTCCCTTCGCTTGCTGTAGCCACAGTTACAGGTGGCATGTTTAATAAATGCACTCAGCTCATCCAGATACAGGGTTAAGTGTGCCGCTGATGCGGAGACACCGGAGCTGGCTCTGCATGAGCTGGTTTCATTTCAGGAGGAGTGCAGGCATGCCCAGGCTGAGCGCACAGTATGTTCTTGACTGCTTGCCGGGTGCCAGCTGGGGAATCTCCCTGCTCCACACTCATCAGCAACGCTGCCCTTTTCCCGCTGCACCCTTGCTGTGTGTTCTTATGGCTGAATTTCACGTGTATCTTGTATTACCTGTGGTTTTGGGTTACCCAGGTTATCCAAGCCCTTCAGAGTCTGAGAGCATATAATCAAGAGTTGATTGTTGCCTGCTGTTTCCTCTTTACATTTTTTATGTACCAGTTTGCTAGGAAACTATATTAAAAGTAGGAATAAAATTAAAAATGCTAATTTTAAAGTTATAACTGATATGTGACTTCAAAATTAGGCTTACTGCTGTGTTTTAGTAATAGGATGCATTATCTCTTCTAGTGGCAAAAAGACATTCCTACTACTGACTGAGACATTTTGCTCGCCTTGGACTTTTGGTGCAAAGTGAATTTAAACCATTCCTGCAATGTAATTCTTCTGCACGAAATTGATAAGACTGTCTACTTCAGAATTTTATGTGAAGTAGATGCACTCTGCAATAAATAGGAAGTAGCATGAGATTTAAATTTCACCCAGTTTTATTTCAGATCCTTTTCACGACAAGTATTAATTAAGTTCCACTTTATGATATTTTCACATCTGCATTCAAAATTTTAAAATTTTCATTGGTTGTTTTCAATGTTTTACTGTAACATGCCATGAGTTTTGGAGTGACAATTACACACGTATATTCACATATGTAATTTTTGGCTTTGAAACTATATTTTATTCTAACAGAAGGCATCATTGGCACTGTCAGACCCATTGATTCTCAACCACAAAGCCCAATCTGTGTCTTGTGAGTTGGCTTTCTATTTATAGACTATATTAGATAGAGTAATTTGGGGATAGTATAATGGAAATCCACTTATGAGACGTACTCATGTTGCTTTTAAATGAAATTAAATTGTAAATTGTACTACTACTATGTAGGTTTTGAACTACTTTTTAAAAAAACAAACAAACAACATTTTAAATGGTTAACATAGTCATTTATACTTGAGTTATATTCCAGGATGTAAGATCTAATCAAGCTTCCACTTCATGTAAAAAGCTTTAAGTTTTTTGGTTACTTCCATGATGGAAATAACAATGTGTCAAAACACTCTGCCCAGGATGACTTTACCTACCAGGTTGAAGCTTTGAAATCTTTCAGATTCTCTCTGTGAAACTTCTATAATTAAATTCTTGGTCAATCAGTGGCGTTACCTCAGTAATCGTAAGATGCCATTTGTTTCATCAACATCATCAACTGCCTCACAGAGAAATATGACAGTGTAATACTGCACTCAGTGAAATCATGTGAAGTAGATACCTGAAAGGTTAAAATCTACATTTTCACCATTTCTGCCAGGGAGTAGCTGAGTAAGGAAAAAAAAAAAAAGAGCATTTTGAATAGTAATCTTTTCCTCTGGCCTTTTGTTCCACATAATATGCTAAAATGATAGTTGCTTTTAAAATACCAAGCAAATTTTTCTTTGAAAGATTTCCAACTTTTTCATCTAATGTGTAATATCAGGCTCCTGTTGAAATGGAAATAAGCTGGTATCAGTATTTTTGCCTATTAGTCCACCTGTAATTCAACCCACCTGCATATGTCCCTCTGGACTTGACTATAATATGCAAGCTCATCTTTTTGTTAAAGGCCAGGGCATTTTCTTACTAATACATGTAACTGTGCTTGTGATATATTCCCAAAGGCTTTGAAGAGCCTTCCTCTGTGTCTTTGAGCCAAATGGAAAATGTAAGACTTCCACGAAAATGTCAAAAGCTTTGATGTTGCTAGTAAGACCATAGGTAGCATTTGGTTTTGGAACATATGGCAATAAAGATAAGAAGTTGTTTCATATTTAAATCTTTAGTTTTCAGCATTCCTCATTACCAGCACACAACCACCAGTAAAGTCAGTAAAGTTTCTGCTCTTAAAATGAACTATTTGTCTTCAATTTCCTAGATGCCTTCATTGTAATCTTTAGCAAATGATTATATATAAAAGAAGAATGGAGGGAGGATATATATACTTATTACTGTTATGAGAGCACTTCAGTGGTAATTCGCATTCATACATCTGCTCAGATTTTAGACTTCTGACTCTTCGCCTGACAGCAGAACGTGTTCTGCTCATCTTTCCCATGCTACTTCGGGCTGTTGCAGTTGTGACCTATTTTCACACTTGTTTCAAGCAGCTTTTGTACAAATAATAAGTTCATTTGAGCTGTGTGTTCTCAAAGATTGTCTCTTGCTGAGTAGCTCTCAGTCGTTGAATCATCATCCTTCCCAACCATAACCAGCTGCCTTTCATCTATGCCCATTTGTTTTATCTGCCTTTTCTTTTCCATCCTTACTTATATATAAATACATATATAAATCTTTTCAAAAGTTTCTATCAATAACAACCAAACAATGACTTTTATTCCTTCTTTTTTGCACTCATTCTCAATACTTGTATCTTTACCTTTAGTTGCAACTCCTCAAGCCTGCTACAGGGTTCTGCACAGGTATCTTGATTTGCTATTAAGTCTGTTGTTTCTGTCTACTTATTCCTGCAATAGTCTCCTACTTGTCAACAGCTGGTAAAGAGGCGTGCATTAAACTCTACTCATCCCTCCTGGCTCTGAAACTGTATGGGGCTGAAATGTGTGTATCTATCATCAATGCACGTTTGGCAGAGGCCCCTTACTGAAAGAAAAAGTGGGTGGGAATTGGAAGAGATGGTGTTCGCTCTTCACTTGCCCCAGGTATTCCCATGCTCAATACCATAAGCACAGAAGACTATAAATCATCAGGACAGTCTTTGGTTCCTCTAAACCAGATCATGTGAAAGAACCACAACCTCTGTTTTCTAAAATTTTTGTCCTGTGCTTCTAGATTCTTTGAAACCTGTAGTGCACACGCTGACAGGTTTCCTGCAGTAGTGTGAATAAAACCTCCCCATGTCTAGTCTCTCGTATCTTAGCCAGGACCTTGGGCATTGATGACAGGAGTGGCTCTGCCGAGATCCACAGAGCTGCTTTACTAGAGCAACTTGGTGATTAACCCACATGCAATGAAGCTCAAACATCTGCACAGGGTAATTCCACGCATAGCCAACTCTACACCACCACTGAGATGGTCAGCAGTTGTACAATTGCTCACAGCATGCAAAACTGTACATACTAGGTATGTATAATTTCCTATTTCCTGCCTCTACTGCCTGGTCTAACCAGGAGGTTTCTGGGACAATCTTTAAATCCAGTTTTACCTCTTCCACCTGCATTTTTATTTTCTCCCTACATGCTGTGTAAACTTTCATTCTAGCAACCAAAATTGTGGTCTCCCTTGTACATAAATACTCCTTCTCCTTATATGAAATACCCATCTCTACAACATGGACATGCAGCACATATCTGCAACGCTTCTACCTCCCTCAACTGGGCACGTTTCTTGGGAGCTCCCCGTGTACCCCAAGCACAGCAGCAACATGTCTCTCTACTCTGAGTAACAAGAATAAGGAGAGTCGGGCTGTGAATTAGAGCCACTCAATGGTGGAATAAAACCCCGTACGTTCAGCAGAGATGCAGGTGGAGTCTGTGTTGCTCAGAGATTGTCCTTGCCTAGCTGTGCACATGACCTGCTGCGGGTGAGGGATCTGACAAGTCTTGTTGGCCAGTCTCCCTTGGGAGTTCTTTATAAGGTACTTTCAACTGTCTGCATCATTTATTCAGCCTGATCGTTTGATGGTGATAGCTTAAATGAGTTAGGTTTTTGGCAAAGTCCTCAAATTCATTAGAAATGAAGGTCTGTTGCTGGATATGACGGGACCTGGTAACTCATTAGTCACACCTGACAAAGAGCACAAACTGCTACAGTAGGTGTTTGTGATCTTGACTCATTTCAAGTAAGAGTCTCCCATAGACTGGGGGTTCTTTTCTGAAAAACACAAGGGCATCAACACAGATTCAAGACAACAGCTTCTTGGATGGCATCTCACATGTCACACAAAATTACCCATCTAGTGATGCACTCATTTATCACTTCCTTCTGGATATGCTTTCAAGCTCAGAATTTTTTTTATATGCTGCAACATGGCTAAGATTGCTCAACAATCTCCTTCAAGAATAGTTATATGGTTTTTCCCTTCTGAATAATTTTTCAAACAGTTTTTCCTCTTAACGTTCAGGGAGAACACGTTCTGATGGTGGATATGTGGTGGTCATTTCTAGAACTTGGTTGGCCAAGGAGGGAAATGAATACCCAGACTTGCTACAAGTAGAATGGCAGTGTGTTGCCGTGGTGCATCACGAGGATGGAGATGAAGTACTGCATGAATGAAGCACAGACTTCACAACATGTAGTTGAAGGAATGGCCAATGTTGTCGCATTCAGTGATTCATCAGAGCTCAACGGTGGGGGCAGCAGTACCCTCATCAGTTTGCTGAATTTGTGGAACTGAAATATCCAGTCAATGACAGATGATGTAGGCAGAAATGTAACTGGCTATGATATCGTCTTATGCCTTTTCTTCAGCACAGCAGGCGCAATAAGCACCTATAATGGCAAACACGGGCAGTTGAAAGAACAGCATGTTTTGGTTTGGGAATAATCTCTCTTGTTTCAAAATTATTCTTGAATTCAGAGAATTCTGAAACCAAATCCCATGATGCAGAAGCACTTATATTGAGTTGCTCAATGCATCCTAGCTGTGCTGATCTATTTTCCAGGCAAGCACTCTGTTTCAGTGACTGTGTCAGCCCTTTACGCTGTGATGCTTGCTGCTTGTCCTCAGGAGCACAGCTTCCTTCTCTGAGGAGCAGCGCCATGCTCCTGCTGGTTCTGCTCATTCTTCTGCAGGATTACACCCTTCCTGTCAGAGCCCTGGACTTGTGTTTGTGGAGCAGTACGTCTTGCAGAAGAAGCCAGCAGCAAACAAGTGTGACTTTTTGTGGTTAACAATATGAACAAAACCATACCAGCTGCACCTTCACAGGGAGGAACTGTGCATGACGTTATTTCCTCATAGGCCAGAAACATATACATATATGTTATGTATATGTATACTGCATATACAGCAGTGGCATCTCATCTGGATATTCATACCTCAAATAATTTAAAGTGGCCTTTTATGCATACATCATATTTTCTGCCTCCTGCTTTCATTTCCCTGTCTGTGTAGGAGTCTGCTGTCCTTTTCAGAGAGAAAAATGAGCAAGTCCAACATTACCACTATTGCTATTACCTCTTTCTTTGCATTTATCAATACCGCTATTTCTCTTCACCTTTCCTTCTTTAGTCCTTGCGTCTCTTCAGGAACCCATCAACAGCCTGACATGGCAAATGCTGACTTTGATTGTTATAACGTTGTCCTCTTTATTGTTGACTTAGCCAGTTGCCAGCTAGCAGCCTGTCTGGTTTTGTCCATATGTCATTTCTTGACTGGCACTGAAAAAGCAAACTATTGGCAATAGATATATTTGCTGCTTACTAATTGCCTTTTGTAATTCTTTGAAACTTGACTGTTTTTTTATAAATTCATGAAAAAAAATTATTGTAGTGCTGTTAATGTTACTGATGCTGCTTTTTTTAAATGCTTAGCTAACAACACCAGTAGATCATTACTATAGCTGGGCACATGCTCTACATTAAAAGTAACACTATTAAATTAAGCAATATACAAAATATAGCTACGATAGTACACTACGTCACCATAAGTATATCACCAACAGTGATCCATAGTAAAGTATGTAGATGTCAAGTCTTGCCATTGGTGTTTGAAAACTACACCCTGTTCCCAAATAACAATATTTCTGGAAGATATTACACATGCTTTGTTGAATTGTTGCTACAGAAAGCTGATTATTCCACCTGGGTATCATGTAGTCATGACTGTTTGGAAATGCTCTGAAATCAACTCAGTGGCTTTTTCCTTTTAGAAGACTAACATTTAAGATACTTGGGTGATTTTACTTGTTTATATACAAAATGACAATCCTAGTTGGGAGTAGTTAATGATTTCTGTTTCCAAGAGGTCTATAATGAATAAAAGGAAGGGTTCTCATATGAAAAGTATGAGATTCTTGGGGAAATTTGCAAAACATCAGGGCTTAGTAATCTAAGTCCACTTGAGAATTAATTTAACTTTCACTCTTCCGATTCTCTCCCCCATCCCACCAGGGGGAGCGGAGTGAGCGGGCAGCTGTGTGGTGCTCAGTTGCCGACTGAGGTTAAACCACGACACTGTCACTAAAGAGCAATTTACTAAATTGTTTCAACAACAGTCTCTGTTGCCTTCATGAACTATGTTTATAAAGATTTACTTTTTATTCTGTTTACTGCAATACTGTATTGTTTTTAGCGCTGCTAGAGCGGTCTTTTTTACTTGTGTTTGTACTTTGCTATATCTTTCAACATGTAAGTGTGATCCAGCAGAATAGGGAGAGAAATGGAAAGTACAAAGGAAATTGAAAGTTCAAAGCTTTCACAGCATGCCTTTAGGTTCTTGAAGTCTTTCAAGTAGAAAAGTATGATGAAAATTAATTACTTGCTGGTGCTAAAACATAATTAAGAAATAATAATGGACAGCGCAATATACAAAATTTAAACAACAGTCATATTATTAATATCTAAAATATTTATCTAGAAGCAATTTTTCAACCACATCCCAATTTTTTGTTTTTTAGGTACACGGTATAATTTTAATTATTGGAAATAAAGACTTGCTAGTGAGAATTGGTGGCTGTGGTGCTATGATATTGTTGCATTTAGGTCACAGTTCAAATAAGGCCTTCTTCACTTATAACTTCAAGCTATTGGAAGTTGGCTATCCTATTTTAATTTGGGTTTAAAAACCTTTTTTGTTGCATACAGCCGGCTGAACATGAGCCGGCAGTGTGCCCAGGCGGCCAAGAAGGCCAATGGCATCCTGGCCTGTATCAGAAATAGTGTGGCCAGTAGGAGTAGGGAAGTGATCGTGCCCCTGTACTCGGCACTGGTGAGGCCGCACCTCGAATACTGTGTTCAGTTTTGGGCCCCTCACTACAAGAAGGACGTTGAGGTGCTGGAGCGTGTCCAGAGAAGGGCAACGAGGCTGGTGAGGGGTCTGGAGCACAAGTCTTATGAGGAGCGGCTGAGGGAACTGGGGCTGTTCAGCCTGGAGAAAAGGAGGCTGAGGGGAGACCTCATCGCTCTCTACAACTACCTGAAAGGAAGTTGTAGCGAGGTGGGTGTTGGTCTTTTCTCCGAAGTAACAAGCGATAGGACGAGAGGAAATGGCCTCAAGTTGCGGCAGGGGAGGTTTAGATTGGATGTAAGGAAAAATTTCTTTACTGAAAGAGTGGTGAAACATTGGAACAGGCTGCCCAGGGAAGTGGTGGAGTCCCCATCCCTGGAGGTATTTAAAAGACGAGTAGATGAGGCGCTTAGGGACATGGTTTAGTGGGCCTGGTGGTGTTGGGTTGACGGTTGGACTTGATGATCTTAGAGGTCTCTTCCAACCTCAATGATTCTATGATTCTATGATTCTATGATATGAGCTTGTCCATTCCTGAATTTTTGCTAAATACCAACAACTGTATCTGGAGTAATGTTCAAAGACATGCTTATGGCTTGAATGTGTACATGGCGAAGCGTCACGCTGCAAACTTTAGGCTACCTTTAAGTATTTAATCTAGGTAAGGTTTAAAGCATCTGTGTTTAGTTTTGTATAGTTGATGGAGAGAGAGACCTCCAGAGGAACCTGGAAGCATTGAAGTTGCACGCCTATTTTAAGGTAATGAGATTACCTCCTTTAGTGTTAACTTGATTTCAACTGGGGGTAAGTTCATGCTCTCAAGTGTAAAACTACTTCTGAATAAAACTGTAATTTTTTAAATAGGTCTTAAATATTTTTAAGAGGTGATATGAAACTAGTCATAATGTTGTAATACAAAATGAGCTGTTTAGCCATTTAGAAGAAATAGAGTTTGGAAGTATCAAAAGAGAGAAGATCTGCTGGCGGAAAGTGTCATCTAGGAAAATGAAGTACAGCTTGTCTTAAAACTTATGCTACAAAAGAGCATAGTGGCTGTGCTGCATCAAACCAAATGTCTGTGTAGGCCACCATCTCTGTCCAGAACAGCAGCCAGTAGGCCTTTTTTGTGCGTGGAGGGGGTATTTAGTCAGAGATGCATATGGGTGGAGCAGGTATTTAGTTAGAGAGAGGCATGAAGAACAGGTAAGATTAATGTCAAATAGCAAATGCCCAGAAAAGTGTATGAATACTGGTGATCCTATAGTGATACTTCCTCTACTTATATATAAAGATAGAAGAATATTTTGTTGTTAATATTTGAAATGTAGATGCTGGCGCACCAAAGCACGAGGCCTGGAAATAGATGTCTGGATACACTTTGGGAAATAATTTTGCAAACTATGTATTTTCCCTAGAATTTAATACATCTTGCCCAAAAGAAGATGTCTCACCACCAAAAGGTAGACTATTTTGTTGGCAAATGATGAACTGCTTATTTTAAAGCCAACATTAAAATTTACCTACCTAAAATACTTTTAAAGTAACTATTATTCACAGATCCTTTGTAATATCTTTATGACTTGTTCATTAAATTTTAAAATATGATAATGTTTTATGTTTAAAGCAGAGAAAACTTTGAGACACCAAAGCACATCACTTGGTGTCCTGAAAAGAGCTGAGGAAATAATTCATAATTTATTTGATAGATTTTATTTTTTTTTTCCTCTCCTTCATGAATACTTCACATAGAACAGTTTCCCAGTATCAAATTTTTAGGTGTTGAGAACTGGGTTAGTTTTAAGTTAAGTTCATAATTTTTAGTCAGTAGGTTTTTTTGTCAACAGTCATTGAATTTACAAACACTTGACATGTTTGGACTAATAGGCTATTTTTGTCCCTTAGCTGTAACTCTGTACAACACTCTACTAGTAGAAATGAGAATAAAGAATGATTTTTTTTTTTTTTTTTTTTGGTAGATGTTAGCATCTCAGGCTTCAGATGTCTCCGTGATTTCCTGTCTGGAGTTCTGAAGTCCATGACCAATGATACTGAAATTCTTTCACTGGAGAATGTTCAGTAAAAATAGAATATAATATCTTTTCCCCTAAAAATGAGTAAACGCTATAATGTTTGTGACAGTGAAAAAGAGTGTTAAGTGCAGATGTTTCTAAACTTAGAACAAGTTCGTAATGGGATCAATGACAACATGATCAGGGAGCAGAGAAAGTAGGGAGAAGAGAAAAAAATATAATCAAATGATAGAGACCAGTAACAGGGAACTACAAGTGCTTTTATAGAATTCACGAGAGATGGAATTTCCCACCCTCATGTTTTCTTCATAGTATGAAAGAGAATCCACAGTCTGAGATGTTTATTCTCACAGAGCAGTGGTGCTGATTAAAGTCTAGTTGGTTGTAGATAAACATCTGACCTTGAGAATGATAAATAGTCTCCTAGTCCAAATAATATTGCTATGTGCTTGAAAGTTGTAAATGGCAATAAGTTAGTGAAGGATATTAACATAGTCTGCATAACAAAAAAAATTACACCCCTTTCTGCATTTGATTGTAAAAATATTTGTAAGCTCTCTAGCCTTACATATATAGTTATTTAAATTGAATGTATCTTTTTTCAGGCACCTACTTTTACTTAGGAAACTAGGCACGTAGTGTTTGTCCCTGTGCAGTGTTTCCACTATCATTTCTTTCCACTGAGTATTTCTTTCTTCACTTCACTACCAATCAGAGATTTATTTCATTTATTTGTTTTGTTCTAAATGCTCAGGGGCAAAGTGGGAAATAATTGTTTCTTGCTTCAGCTAGTTGAAAATCTCTGACTTCAGGGGCAGCCCATCTGTGCTGGAAGGCTTGCCCAGACCTGTAGTTTGCACTTTATACCTTAATGATGATCACAATACCACCTCTTGCAAGGACCGTTTCTAACATAAACTAACCCTAGTGTTCTTGAACATGTATGATCTTACAACATGAAATACCCTGTTACTGGTGATCTGAAATACCAGTAACGTGCATGGTACTTGTTCCTTTGTTGAACTGCACTTACTTGAAAACTAAACCTACTTTGAAAAACTCAGCTTTTGAAATAGAGGACGCATAATGGACAAAGGGACTTGTAAAGAATTAGCTGTGTGAAGCAAATTATGCATGGTTCCCCCTCTCACAGTTTCAAAAACATTTGCCCAGGAAAAATGCATACCTTGGCAACTGGATTCAACTGGCAAGGTATTAAATGCAGAGCAGTATAAACCCCAAGTAACATCTACTGTTGCAGTGTTTGAGAAAACCTATTTCTGAAAGCTGTACAAATTCTTTATCAGATTAAAAACTGAGTACCATTAGAAAGGATGAAAAATCTGGGATTTAATACTGGGTGACAAAATTTTTTTTAGCTAAAACTCCCTGTTAAAAGAGTGTTTCTGAGATAAATTGGACATGAAAAAAAGAATGAAGCAATCTAAAATATAAAAGTGCAATTATTTTCTTTGCAGATACAGGTAAAGATGTTGGCAAATTACTTTAGGGTAGATAGCTGAAAAAGCTGAGGCAGCTTTTTCTTCTATTAATTCTTGTCATGGTCATGCTTATGAGAGTGTGATGAAGATGGTACCCATGTGTTGTCCCAGCTCACTGTTACAGGCAGTTCCTTTGGGACCTTGCATTTCTGTAATGCGCCACAGCTAGGTCTGAGCTGGTGCCATGCAAGCATAGGTATGGGGGGCTATAATCAACTGTTGGAAACTTCTCTGTCCTCTCATTCTGTACTGAGCCCACTTAGTTTCACAGTTTATTTCAATGAATAAAGAAATAAAATACTCACGCAATTAAAGGTTATGGGTTTGGAAATGGGTCTACAATTACTGTAACAGAGTATTAGCCAAGCTTCTGTGGGTGTATATTTGCCTAACTATTGAAAACTTGATGTCTCTGAGTATTTCTCTTATGAGATCATATGCAGAAGTCCCACTTATAACTTGAATTCTGTGGTGCTTTGCACCATTGCAACTTCACACTTTGTTTGTTTGTTTGCAGATGCTGCTTTAATATTGGCAGAACAATGCACTTTTTTACCGAAACCTTTTCTTTGCTGTAGGTGAGAGATTATTCCATCATTAAAGAAATGTTCAGAGTGGAAAGAAACCCAATGCTTTATAATACCTTGCTTCTGCTTTCAGCTGCTTGTTTTTGTTATGGCTTTGCCTGCTATAACTAAAAGCATAGTGTTGTCAGCATAATTATTCCATACACCTCTTTCCATTTTCTGTAATTTGCAAATTAAAGCACATGAAAACTTTCCTTTGTAAGATTTCACGACACCTCATTTCTTGCCCCTAGAGCCAAATTCACCATTGTGAATAAGCTTATCTGCCAATGGTGAATTGTCTGCCAGAGTCTATCTCGCCTATGTTTCCTAGCTTAATTGCTGTGAGTCAGCAGTAGGAAATTAGAAACACACTCCATAATGAACGGAAGCTGTCTGTGAATACTGTCTTTTTAAAGTACAGTCGAGTCTTTACAAGTATAAGCTGATTTTTATGCTTTGGGTTTTTTAGGGCCATGCTTCCATTCAAATGTTTTTTCACTTTCAGAGCTTAACCTCTTGTCATATGTGACAGGTCATAGCTAGGCAAGAGTTGTAACCTGTAAATACTCAGCCAAATTATTTCATATTCCCAAGTCACTGAGACTTGTAAACCTTGAGCTGTAATTCTGAAAGTTCTGATTATTCTCATGTCCAGCTTTGCCTGTGTGAAGTGTTCTTGTGTGGTTTTGGAAATGTTGCCTTGTCAGCCCATGTGGTCAGAGTGAGCTTCCAGGACAAAGTTCTTATTCCAAAAATAATGACAATTATACATTACTTTATATAGTGACACATTGTTTTGTATCACAAGGATTAAATGGATGACTCAGACATGATCCCAAAGATTTATGCACACTATAAACTTTAAACATTTGAGTAAATTTAAGCTTGCACATAAGTCTTCCCAGGATTACATCATAAAATTTAGATGCGGATTGCCAAATATTTATACTAAATACCGACAAAGTGTTCTACTTGATAAACTCTCTTTAATATTATGCCACCCCTTGATTTTTTCCATTGCTTAGGGCAAAGACGATGAAATGTTACTGAAAGGGAGATCTTGGTGTATTGTATTGCTAAACTAGCAACAAATGTGCTATGTCTGGGTCTTCTGATGATTTAAAGTTTTACTCTGTCTTGATGACAAATAAATAATTAATCTAATCATTACCTTGAAATTATCCTTTCTACTTTTCCCTTCTCTTTTTATACTTTGCCCTTACTTAATTTGTTGGGTGTCAAAGACACAGAGTCAAAGCAATTAGAATTTGCTTAGTGTGTTTTCATTCTAATTTAAGTCCTGAAAGTTTTACATAATCAGAAAGACAATATGAACAGGTATTTATATTTAGATCAGATCTAAAGCTTGCGGAGAATGATTCTTATCAGGTGGTTATGCTAAGCATTGAAATAAGATTTTTAGAAAAAATGTATGAGCAAATGGCAAGATACTGCACATAATAACAAGCTGCCTTTTATTTAACTTGGACAGTTTATGAGTAAAATCCGTAAGTGTAGAGATGCCTCTTTTGGGACAGTATTGGGTAAGGAATACTTCTGTGGGATTTTTGAGATATAAGGTCAATAAGAGGGTGTTGCTGGATGCTCCCTTTGTCAAGTGGTTTCAGTCCTTTGTATCCCAGTTTTTTTCCATCTGTAAAGTAGTTGTACGGATTCTGATTACTTTCATTAAGTATTTTGATATCTATTTATAAGTCAATGTCTTTAAGAGCCACATACAATTAGTACTGTATTAGTATAGCATTCATGAATATACATCTTTTTACAAAAAAAAGAAATAAAGTAACATTTTACCCACCCCAGATTTCATGATGTGTCCCACGATTGATTTACCAAGACATGCTCCCCCTGCCCCCATCTCAGTCCTGTTCCTCCAAAAATCAAAACCAAGCTCCTGGATTAATCTGATTACTCAAAATTTAAGCCTTGTTTATTACAGTTTAAAATGAGTACTGGCTTTTGTAGGTTACAAAGAAAAGATTGACAAGTGCACCTCAGTAGGATGAAAAAAAGAAGTCAAATCCTATTCCTTTCTTCCTGTCAAGACTTTAAACCCAACGTTATGACTGTAGACTTACCTTTTGAATTTGGATGCTTGGAATTCTAATTCTTCACTGCGAGGGTGGTCGGTCACTGGAACAGAGTCCCCAGGGAAGTGGTCACAGCACCAAGCCTATCAGTTCAAGGAGCATCTATACGATGCTCTTGGTCATATGGTGTAGTTTTAGGTAGTCTTGCAATGGCAGGGAGTTGGACTCGATGACACTTATGGGTCCCTTCCAACTTGAGATACTCTATGTTTCTGTGCTTCTGTGAATTAGTATTATTTGTTTAAAAAACCTTTGTCTACCCAGACTAGTCATTAAGGACCTGATTCTTAAGTATGGTTTACTTTTGTGAACTTGTGTGTCCTTAATGTCTCATAGACGAGACAGAACCTAAAAGTTCACCTACTGAGTAAGTCTATCTGCTAAAATACACCAGAATAGCTCCATCGTGTATGGACACTGTGTTGAGAATTGAAATATTCCATAATATTTTCATAATCCAAAATGGTCACACCTCTGTGGAAGAACAGTAATTATTAGGGAGTAAATACACTTTTAGGGAGAAAGACACTTTCAGACTACTAGAACTAACAAAGAGGTATATGTTATGTGTTATGTATTCAGTCACGTCTCTTTCTGCAGAATTGAGAAATTTTGCGTTAAATTGTAAAAAAGATCATAACTCAGAGCTGTGTTTTCATTGTTTCCAAAAATGTGTCAGGTAATTAACCCTTCTGGGTGCTACAGTTCTGTGGCTTTCAGCCTCATCCCCTTTTTTTGGCAATGCGGTGAGCTGTGAGTGGTATCAGCTACCTGCTGCTCACTGAAAACCTTGGTGAAATTGTGCTGAGTTGCTTCAGTGTGTTTGCTTGAATGCAACAAGAGGCAAAATTTAGCTGCAGGCATCTGGTTTTCCTTCATTTCTCTTCCTTCTCTTTTTGCTTCTGCCTTTCACTCACTGAGGGGGTGAGGGACCCTAATTGAGGAGGCCAATATTGGAAACGTCAAGCAGCCTGCCCCACGCTGAAACAGCAAACCCTGCTGTGAAATTTTGTAATTACTACTGAACTGAAACTTATTTGAAAAGCAACCATATTCACATGACTTCTGAAACTCTGGGGTTTCAGGAAGACCTGTGTGGCACATGGAAACGGAAGTGGATACATATACTGAGAGAGAAAAATGGTCTAAAAAAAGTTATTGAAAAGGAAATCTAAAACTGAAAAATGGCGTTCCAGAAGCCCTACTCAAAATCAAGGCCATTACACACAATCCTATGAAAGAGCACAGAGGAAACCAAGTTGTCACAAACTCCCACAATGAGCGAAATTTGCAGCATAAATAGCAGGTTCTGAAGCCAAAGGAGGGCTTTTCCAAATTTAATAAAATTTATTTGAATATTCCATTAATGTCACAATATTGGCTCATTTCATTCTAGAAACAGATGTGAAAATAAACCAAAATCTTGAACGAGCACAATGCTGATGTTCACATTTTTACCCAGGTGGCACCCAGTCTCCTTTTCTTGGCAACTGTTTCATGCTAGATTCAGTGCTTTGTAATGAGGTTTCATTATATGTGCCCTCTTACTTGGGCTGGGGTTCAGATCAAAGCATTTACTCTTTCACAGTCTGTCCTTGCCTGTGTCAAAATGTGTCCATTTGGCTCTACTCATCATAATTGGCTCTCCTGAGCTTCAGTTGCCTGCAAGTACCACAGATTCAACTTTTTATGGTGAATATGTTGAAGTCTGAGGCATTAAAAAAAAAAGGCTGGTTTCATTTGCTGGCAATTAAGATAAGGTTATTCATGCATGTAATAGATTGCTTTTTTCCTTCTAACTAATTATCAAAGGTCAGTTTTAGCATCAAAGTCCTGAGTATCTCCATAGTCACTGACTTTCCACAAAGTCAAAGAAGTTCACATCCTCACAGGCGCAGCGTTCAGCAGTGCTGAATGAACGGTCCCAAGGCTTCCGTTGAACCTCTCGGAAGAATAAATCTTCCCTGAAAAGGGAATATACATTCAGTTCCATTTCTGTGTAGGTTTGTTTCTAACTTGAGAACTACTCAGGGTACATCAGAAGTGAGTGATGAATACATGAACAAGACGTATATTACTTTGGGAAGTTTTCCAGCCACTAAAAAGAATGAAGGCAGCCATGCTTAGGTATGTATGCATTCATCAGTTCCATCTGCTGTCCCCTGATAGCAGGCCTTTGGGATTTGTTTCAGAATAAAATATTAGCCTAATGGACAACAAAAATACAGTGCATGTATCTACTTTAATGTATCATAAAGAAGCATCATTCACTTCTTTAGAAAAATCATAGCAAGACGAAATGGCTTTATTAGCAGAAAACGTTAATAATAACAGTAAGTATAATAAGATTAAAGGAGATGTGTTTTGTCATTTGTAACTATCAACAAAATGTTTGGCTTGCATTGAGGAGTTCTGCAGTAAGGTTGCTGTCAGTGGGACATGGTTTGATAGGCATTACTGGCTGGTACTATTACATATGTTTTCCAATTTCTTCTTAATTGTTAAGTTTTCTATCTTTGGAAGAGACCTCCTAGTTGTTGCTAAACCTTGCTCTCTTCCTTACAAAACTTCACAAAAATCTGTTTCAATGGAATGATCTATGTACGGGAAAATGTATATTCTTACTTACAAACTTTTTCTAATGCATGCTTGTAATTTCGTGATCTATAGAAATACTGCAAAGAACTTGTAACAACCCTAATTGAAAAAGGTGAAGTTTGTGTCCATTTCAGATAGTCAAGGTATCCTAAGTGGGAAACTAAGGATTCTTCTTAACAGAGATTCCCAATCTGACAGAGAGATGACTGTGGTACAGCTAAGAATTAAATCTCAAGTGTTGTAAAAAAGAATTAACTACAAAATCATATGTACTTTATCTTTTTTTTTCTTATTTTTTAGAATGCATTGCAAATATTTGTATTCATTTACAAGAGACTGAAAACAATCCTGTGTGTTTGTACTTTCTTGTATATGTATTTCAGCAGGTGTTTCTGCATGCATGTGGAGACAATGAGGATGAACCAAGGAAAAGAGTTGATTTTGCAATTTCTTGTAACTATGACCCACAGTCATTTTCTGTTTCTTCAGACAGTGAGTTCATTTATCTTTTTCTAGTTCCAGTGAATGTGCAGTGTCTTGTATTCAGAAGACTTCTGCTCTTAGTTTCACCATTTCAGTGGAACAAAGCTCTTGTAGAAAATCACCGTGCTTGGGAAGGGAAGAAGGGGCAAGGTGGGAAAAGTCCTACAGCAGTGCCAAAATGCCAGGAGACAGCAGATGACTGACACAGTGTTCAGTGAAGACAACACACAGGGAGCAGATAATCATCATAGTATCTTCATAGTCTTGTGTTACAATGCAAAGTTTTTACATGGTTTGGAATAGCTAAGTCTGCAGGCCACAGCTATGGTTGATCACTGTCTCCAGTAGGTCATGTGTTCCCCAGGGCTCAGTTTTGGGGCCGGTCTTGTTCAATATCTTTATCGATGATCTGGATGAGGGGATCGAGTGCACCCTCAGTAAGTTTGCAGACGACACCAAGTTGGGCGGGAGTGTTGATCTGCTCGAGGGTAGGAAGGCTCTGCAGAGGGACCTGGACAGGCTGGATCGATGGGCCCAGGCCAACTGTATGAGGTTCAACAAGGCCAAGTGCCGGGTCCTGCACTTCGGCCACAACAACCCCATGCAGCGCTACAGGCTTGGGGAAGAGTGGCTGGAAAGCTGCCCGGTGGAAAAGGACCTGGGGGTGTTGGTTGACAGCCGGCTGAATATGAGCTGGCAGTGTGCCCAGGTGGCCAAGAAGGCCAATGGCATCCTGGCCTGTATCAGAAATAGTGTGGCCAGCAGGAGTAGGGATGTGATTGTGCCCCTGTACTCGGCACTGGTGAGGCCGCACCTCGAATACTGTGTTCAGTTTTGGGCCCCTCACTACAAGAAGGACGTTGAGGTGCTGGAGCGTGTCCAGAGAAGGGCAACGAGGCTGGTGAGGGGTCTGGAGAACAAGTCTTATGAGGAGCGGCTGAGGGAACTGGGGTTGTTTAGCCTGGAGAAAAGGAGGCTGAGGGGAGACCTCATTGCTCTCTACAACTACCTGAAAGGAGGTTGTAGTGAGGTGGGTGTCGGTCTCTTTTCCCAAGTAACAAGCAATAGGACGAGAGAAAATGGCCTCAAGTTGTGCCAGGGGAGGTTTAGATTGGACGTGAGGAAAAATTTCTTGACTGAAAGAGTGGTGAAACATTGGAAGAGGCTGCCCAGGGAAGTGGTGGAGTCCCCATCCCTGGAGGTATTTAAAAGACGTGTAGATGAGGCACTTAGGGACATGGTTTAGTGGGTGGTGGTGTTGGGTCGATGGTTGGACTCGATGATCTTAGAGGTCTTTTCCAACCTCAATGATTCTATGATTCTGTGATTCTATGTGATAGACGAAGCATCAGTTACCTGAGCAGTCATGTCTAGAAATGAGCACTTTTTTTCCTATGTGGATGTCTAGATGTCTTGTTAGCATGCTGGAATTCAGAAGACTGAACTGATTGATGTAAAAGTGGATATGTCAGTTATTTGTCAAAACATATGCTTATGTTCTGTTTAAACCAGTTTTGGTAGGAAAGTTTTATTAGAAATTAATGGGAACAATGATATTTGCTTTTTATGTAAGGCACTATAAAAGATGTATTTCATACCTACTCTGGAACCTTTTAGAAAAAACCTACCGATTAATGAATTACAGGGAGGTTACAGTAGATCTGGTAACTGGTCATAAGATTTTTTAAAATATTGCATTTAATAATCTGTTAGTTTATTAGTGTATAGATTGTTATCTCTGTAGCAGGAGCTATATTCACTTCTCTGTTTACAGGATACCCAGAACAGTATGGTCTGAACTGTGGGGTTCAGAGCCATTACTATTCAGTGCTGTAGTGGCATATTATCAATTTAAGGCTGTTTTAGTGGCCATACAGGCATCATGCCTCCACGGGTGACAGAATACCAGTCTAACACCACGTCTGTGCTTCTAACCTCAGGAGTGCTGAGGGCTTTCCTATACCTCATTAACTGTGAATAATTTCAAGTTGCTGACAGCTATCGTAATTTAGAGGGATGAACCCGGTTCACACCAAAGCAAACACTAGGAGAGTTCAAGGAAACCTTTGCAGATGCTCTGTGAAAGCTTAACTGGATTTAACGTATAGAATGAGTGACAGAATTTTATATTTATTATTAGCTTCATGTCTTTCTGTTGTAATTATGCAAATGCTCTTTTGTATCAAAACATCATTAAACTTTTAATCATATGTATTATGATATTCAACAAAATGAATCATGCTAGGACTGCAAGATGTTTCATCCGCAAAGAAAAAAGATCTGGAGAGAAAGCTTGTTTGGGCGGGAGAAGAGCATTGTACATAGTTACAAGTTGCTTGCATGAGTAATTTTTAAGTCAGACTCCTTTTTATTTTGTCCTGCATCTCAGTGAATACAATATGAGAGCTCATGGGAGGCATTTTGATTATACCTTAATCCTATGGCAGATGTGGCTAAGAAGCATTTTGTACCGAGCAGCGTTGGCCTGTTGGGCAAACACACTGATCATGTTTCTGGGCACAGCCTCTCCTGAGACACGGCGATTTGCTAGTATCTGCTTCCTAGCATCTGTGGGCTCAGAATGATTGATGAGTTTATAATGATTTTGTAAGATGGGAAAGAGAAAATCTAGAAAGGAAGTAATAAGAAGAAATTTAAAGACGTAAGAGAACCTCCTCATCTTTTACTTCCTTGCCTTCATAGCTTCAGTCACAGCACTTGGTAACCTGTGTTGACTTAGACTGTGTCGAGAAATGTTGAGCTGCTACAAGAAAGGAGACATGTGCTAAGGGACATATAAACACCTAAGGCAGAGAGGGAAGTATTCAACTGGAACTGTCCAGTACAATGATTGCTTTTAATTGGAATGTAAAACTGGTATTGCTTTATCCTGGAAAATAAAAAATAAACCTGACTTTTAGGGATAAAACGCACACAAAATATTTAATTTAAGTGTCATTAGATAAAATATGTTAATAGCAGAATTGCACATTAGTGTCACATTTTTAATTCCTCGGGCACAATTAGGGGAAATTCATAAGTTTTGTAAGTATTTGAGGCCAAGACAATAAAAGCAACTTCAGTTTTAATAATTGATTTGATATTGTTAAGGAAACATTTTTCCCCATGTTTTGATCTCCAATGTATATGTATATGTATATGTATTAGAGGATAAAGATACTGAGTAGAAATATGAAAATAGAATATAGAACATAGAATACATAGAATACATAGAATACATAGAATATAGAATATGAAAATATGAAAATAGTAGAAATATGAAAATATGAAATATGAAAATAAAATAAAAAATAAAATAAAATAGCTGTTCATAACAAGCGGAAAGGAAAAGATGAGTGAACTCTGCAGTCCCAGTTCACCACTATATCGCCACAGGCTTAGTCCGAGGAAGTAAGAAATTTCCTGGTTATAGCAGCAGCCACATAGCAGTTACTCAGATTTAGAGCTGCTTTACTGCAACTCTTTTTTAAGAATGCATTGGAGCTTTTCAGTTTCTTGTCTTCTTCAATAAGCAGTGGTGCTGTATATTTTTGGTGGCATAGCATCAACCTGCGATATAACTGACAGTGCAAATTTGTCTGGCACTGTGCTATGAATACACACATACCAAAAAAATATGGCTGGGCACTCAGCTGAAGGAAATGGCTATCTGGTTATTCTGGCAAAAGAAGTGCACAGAATATGAAAGGGCAGCGTTAACCTTTCCTGTAGTTCATAACAAATGAGAAATGATTAAAGGGTGCTCCATACGGAGCTCTGGGATGCACAGGGAATAGTTATATGGTTAGAGATAAAAGTAAAGTTTAAAACACCTCCATGAATAAAAGTTAAAGCTATACTGTTGTGATTTCTGTGTCAAAATATTCATTAGCTGTGATTACACAGAAACTTTCCAGTTGCATGTGAAAATTCTTGGGACTTAAGAATATTTTTTAGATTATTAGTTGCTTAAAATTCATATCAAAATCACATTACTTATATCTGTTACTCACTATACAAGTTCTGTACAGGGAAAAATGCACATCTTAAACCTTAATTTCAGGATGTGTGCGTTTTGGTAGGTACTTCCTGAAAAACAGTTACATAGTCTCATTCTCTATTTTCTGCTCCTTGGTTTCATTATTGACAAATAACTTCAAGAATTGTGCCAAAAATAAGGAACAAAAGCAGTCCAGGTAGGCTGTTCATGATTTTTTTCCAGCAAAAATATATTCAGCCAAGTTGTCTGAATCATGGAAAAAATGAATGCGTTTGGAAAATGTACACCTACAAATGCTTCATTGTCTCAGAAAGAGCTTACCTACGTTTGTAATGCATATATTCTCTAATGAATATTTAGCTCTGTGGTTTCAGCCACCCAAAAGTGTCAATCTGCACTGCCCATGAGAGTAAAAGCACAAGGTAGCTTTTTTCCTTTGACTCGGCCAGATGTGGCTGTGTTCATTTCCAACACGGGGTGTATGAACACATTTAACTTGTTCCTCATAGGATACAATCTACTATTCTTCTGAGGGTCTACAGGAGATAATTTTGTACATGGCTCATTATGAACTATTTTTTTCTCTACAGTACAATATTTCATTCATTCTTCCTTAATGCTTTGCCATAGCTGACAGATGCGCTGTGATTGTGAGCTTAGTTAATAAAAACATTGCCCTAAAATAGCATCCAAAAGTGACTTGCCTCTCTCTTTGCTTGCCGTATTCCATACTTTGCTATATTTTCTCGTTGTCTTTAAAGCCTTTCTCTTCATTGTAAAAGTTCTTATCACAAAATTATTTTTGACATAAGAAGATGATATAGATGCAAGGGTCCATTCAGAAAAAAAAATAACGTCCATTGTTGCTTTTCTTAGAAAGGTTTGAGCATTTGTGAGTTTCCATTGTAGTCCTATTTGAGGAAAAAATAGTAATTCAGTAAATTTTTGATGGATCTTTTGGGTAGGCAGTCCCAGAACCTCTGTCCTAAAAATGCTGAACCTGTATTTACTGGTTGCTGTGGGAGGTTTTCATTGTCAATCTGAGCTGTCTCATTTGCCTTGAGGGTAAAGACTATGCTAGTATTTGTAACTTATTTAGAAGAGATGAATTTTCTTTCACTTAGCCATGGAACAAAAAATTGCCTCTTTCCTTATCTTCCCCATTTCCTTTCTCTTTTTTAGTGTAGCTGGAGATTTACTTTTCTCCCAGATTCCTTTACACAGGAACATCTGAAAGGGGGAAGGTCAGGTATATTTACACTTGGCTCTTACAAGAAACAGTATTTTAGCAAACCCAGCGTGCCAGTTTACTTCCCTTTCTTCTTTTGAATCCTTCAGAAAATTCCATGTCCTTTCAGTGCCCTCCCAAAGGCACAGCATGCAGATGATGTGCACCTCAAGCAACATCTGTTAAAAGATACCAGAAAATTCACTTCCTTCTGCCTTCCCAAGGATTGTCCAAGCAGTCCAGAGACTTCTGTCGGCGCAAAACTGCAGAAAGAACAGCTGTGTTATTCAGTATCGGAGCTGCTGTTCTTCCCACATGGATGCACAAGAGGAGATACGGAGGATTTATTCCTTTCTGCAGCTCTATGCAGCTTCACAGAAGCCAGGCAGCATCTGACCTATAATTGCTCTTTGAAATATATATATATATGTGCAATGTAAATTCCTAAGAAGCTGCCACATTTTTACTTGAAATGTTCGTGTGTGTCTCCTGAAAAATCTAAAAGCAACAGACAATACAAGTCTGCGTTAAAAGAAAAGAAAAAACTATAAGCATTAAGACGGTTTCATTATCAATACATCTTTCCCCACAAATTTTCTGATTGGTTGTAATGACTAGCAAGTCAGGCAGGCAGCCTTGGCCTCAGATTGATCACAGTTCTTAAAAAAAGGAGGAATCTTTCTTATCTATCTATGAAATTATTCACATGATTAACAGTTTCTTCATGGGACTTTCCATTTTACCTCACTGTAGGTGAGAGTCATCTTTTGAATCAGCTTCAGAGGTAGGGAAAAGGTCATAAAACTGAACAGATAAGATCTTGCCAGATTGAAAATGCAGAAGACACCCAATGGGTGCCTAAGATTTTAAAAATTAATCGAGTTTCAGGTATTTATTCTTTAAATGAGTACTGTTAACAGGGTAGCATGACAAAGTGGTTTCTTGAGTAGACATCAGTGTGGTAGCGTCACTATAGCTGCAAATAATTTTATCCTGTCTTCATAACATCTTGGCATTTCACATGCTCCCAACCCTCTCCAAATACTTACTGGTTTATCCATTCAAGAACAACAGGCAAACTTTTACTATGTTCCGTTACAGCATTTCAGAAGGACTGATAAAACACAAATTCATAAAAGTATAAAGGTTGCTCTGAGGCGAGTGAAGAATATGATCTCTCCTAGGTGTTTCTGACAAGTCTTGGCAGGGACAAAACATGAGTATGAATAAATACATAATGCATAGGTTCCAAAATAGCTTTACATGAAGAATTAGTGTAGCTTAAAATGATTTGTTTATTGTCTCTGCTTTATATACTTCTAATAGGAATAGAGAATAATATTTTGCATGAACAGAGTAATCATAGTTACTTTTTCTAATATATCGTTGACAGATTAAAAGTCCATGGACATCCAATGAAGTCACAGTAATTATTACATTGAAATCTAACTTTCCGAACTTTTGGATGTTACATAATTACACAGCAGTTCCTAGAAGGGATGAGATATTTATTGGCAGTTTTATTTATGGAAAGAGAATAATTTCAGAGATTTTTTTGAAAATATTTCTCTTGTAAAGAATTTTCTAAGTAGATAAGAGAAAAAAAAATCATAAATTGAAATCAGCTGAATTGCAAGCAAAATCATCACTTGCAAAAGTCCACCATCCTGCCTAATAGTGTTCCTGAAGATTTCCTTCCAGGCTAAAGGAGCTCTGTCCATTTTTAACTCTTCTCTTGAACAAAGATTTCTGTAAGAACTACAGAAGAGGTAATTCTTTATTATTTAAATTCAAGTAGTTGTTCCTTGAATGGATTCTGAATCTTCTACATGTTCAAGTCTCCAAAGTGGCATAAAATAGTAATTCTTGTAGCTCTGTCTGTTGGGTTGCTTCCTGTCCCGTAAGACTGCATTACTACTTGAATGTTTTTTCTATTTTTTATTTTGTTTTATCAATAAGACAATCAGAACAGCGGGTTATAATTGATGCTTATGTCCTGAAGACTTTATTCAAATTCAGGACTGGTATTTTCATATTTAAAGAAACCCAAACTGATGGATCAAAATCTTAGAGCTAAGGTTTAGCTCTAAGTACACAAAAAATATCAATACTTTATACAAATACCTTTAAATGCCTGTCTTGGTAATTTCAAAACAGAGTTCAAACTTAAAATTTAATCGAAGTTATATCCTTTTGGGTGTAAATTCATTTTTTAACTTAAATTTATGTGACTTTTCCTATTATTACATTGTTCTTTTCTAAGCATTATTTTTATGAAAAACTCTTTAAACCTATACATTACTGTTTAAAACTCCTAATACTTGTCCTATAATATTATAGATATTTGAGATGAAAGAATGTTCTTTTTAATTCTCATTTATGTTGTTAGATCTGTAATACAGTTCAGGCATGACATTTTAATCATCTGATAGAACATAAGATGTATTTTTCATTAAAGTGTTACTCATCAGCAAATTGACTAAATCCTTTATTGACCTTTCTTTTAAAATTTTTTTTTTCAGATTTCAGAAGCTTTAAAGAGTTGCAGTACATAATCCTGATCTTCCAAGATCAGATTCATCTAACCTTTACTCTGTGTTTAACATTACTTTAATTCTTTGATTCAAAGAATCCCATATTGTGAAATACTGCTTTAACTTTTTCTTCTGTCAGTCAAAGGTAATATCGGCAAACTATATTGATAAGAAAGCAGAGGTCTTTCACAGAATTAGTCTGTTCGTGTTCATACTGTTACTATGTTAAGATGCTCCAGTGCAATGGTTCTCTATTCTGCTTATGCAGAGTGAAGTAGGGTTTGAAATAGCTGTGTCCTGAAATAACCTGAGATCCAAGAGTTGCTCGGTTTTATCTTAACTTTGGTAAGACAGTCTGACATTAGATTACTGATGTTAATTTTTCAAATTACTACCCATGCTTAAATTCCTTGATTGATTTACAGAGGAAAATGAATTCTGTCAGTCAGTATTTTGATGAATCTTCAGTTGAAAACTACAGTCTACTAGCATAACAGTAACCATTCAAAGGTGTGCCATTCCCTCTGTAGCTTTTGACATGAGAATCAAGTCAGTCTAAATTTTGTGTAAGTATTTGCTCTTCCACCTTCCCTTGTTATCAGTAAAAAAGTGGATAATGCAGAGTGAACAAAAGGAATTGGTGTGAACAAATTCCTTTTGTGTTTGTTGTTCTCTGTCCTGGTTATCAGGCATTAATTTCACTGCTGTCACCACTTCTACTGTTACCTGTTGCAAGAACTTTGAGTGAATCCGCACGTAGCAGTAGCTCTGATGAGCCTTTATTTTTAGCCAGTAGCCTCTTTGTAGTTGTTAGCATTAGTTCAGTTCTCATTCTGCATTGCAGTTTTGTTCAGCACGCAGAACAAAACTTTGGGTCCGGGTCAGGAAAAAAATATTTTTTCAAACTCCTCCTCTGACTGGGTATCTATAGCCACTCTTTCACAGAGTTCTTGCAGGACAATCACACTATTATTATTGGTCTTTTGATGAAATGCAAAAACAGTACTCGGTCCTCCATGGCCGCTTACTCTTCCTCAGGCATCCTCAGGCTGTCACAGCCATGTGTTACTGAGCATGGGAGGGGGAAAGCCAGTCTGTTGCTGCGTGTTGAGCCTGAAATCCAGCAGATGAAGTCTTTCAGGGTGCTAAAATAAAAGAATGTCCAATCCAGGCTAAACAGGTACTTAGCTCAGCCTCTCGTCAGTTTTGTGCATGACGAGAAGCCGTGGATCTGAACTCAGAACAGTGAGGTTAGGAATCTTCAGTCGCCAAAGAGAATTTTTGGGATGAAGCTTTGGGTGGAAATACCTCCACTGTGCTCAAGTCCCATTCTAGATGCCCATTTTCATGGGATAGGAAAATTCCAGAAGCCAGTCCAGCTCTATCATTATGCATGTATAAGCACACATTAAAATGTTCTACTTGCAAGTCAGAAACAAGTATAACCAACCAACAACCCACTAGAACCAGGGAAATGGCAAACCGCGGAACAGGCTTATTAGGGATTTCTGAGAATGATTATCGTGATTGTCCTCCGAGCCCTCCACATCTGAAGCTCTCTGGAATATACAGCAGCAGTGTCCCCAGGTTTGTTCCCAAACGTCCTTAAGGCGTACCTTGGCATTGCTATTTCTGCAGGTGAGGTTAGATGCCTCTTAGCTTCCTTCTTTTGCAGAAGCTAACTTTCTGTGGTAAAGAAAGTTTATCTAGATAGTGGCCAGGTGTGGTGGTAGCCCAAATGAATCTGATTATGGGCTGCCTTCTCCACGTTCCCTTACCATACCTATCTGTTGCTAGATGTTGCTGACTCTAGTATCCATTTAGCTACACGTTAAATTGGGAATGGGAAAGGATTAACTGTGGAAGGCCATTTCAGTTCACTTGTAACCTTAATGCAGCAGCGGTGCTTTTAGAGTGTAATGCTTGCAGACACGGGATTAAAAATTACTCAAGAGAAAGCCTGAGAATTGTTTAAAAAACAACTACAAATCATCTGCTTTGTTTTAAAAGCAGAGTTGCTAATTTTTTTAATTCTTTGAAATTCAACCTGATGGTTCCCGGAATTACTTGCAAATGAATTCCACTGTGGTTTAGTATCATCAGTGGGAAGAGGAGTGTGAAGCTGAGCAAATCTCTTGCCATCTGGAATGTAACCCAAGCACCTGATAGTTCCATTCTGAGTCCCCTCAGGAAGCTTACAATTATATAAAATGTTTAATCAAAGCTGTTATGCCAAGTATAACTGCAAAGCTGACATCAACATAGGAAAAGAAAAGTTAAATGGCTCCACATGAGCTGTTCTTTTCACTAGAATTTTTAAAAGACGGGGAGAGAATCCTGACTTCGCTTCCTTTATCTATGAGTTATTAAAATCACTCTTTCAGTAAATAGTGTCCTTTGGCTACTCTACATTGTTATTGTCACTTATGTTAATTATAGAATTAATGCCCATAGATTTATGGCTCTGTTTCATGAGGACTGAAGGTTTATTCAGTTGCTTACAAGTATGACAATTTCTCTATTCTAACAGTTAATCATGTGAAGTTGACTTAAACCCAACTGGCTTAAAGTGCATATTTTTATTTTTTCATTTCAGTTCTTAAACAGAAAAGACTGAAACATTAGAAGCAGTGATTAAAAAATGAACACATCTATTGAGCAATCTTCATGTAAGATGTATTTTTAATAGAAAATTGATACTTGGGTATTACAAATATTCTATCAGATTTGGGGAGGGGGTGAGAAAAAAATCCCACTTCTTGAAAAAGTTCTATGTAAAACCTACTTTAAAAGTATTTCTTAAAATATTTTGTTGGCATTTATGTCCACTTAGGGTGAATTTGCATTTAGAAAACTGTTGGAACGTAGGCTTGTCATATTTGGGGATAGCATTTTTTTCAGAACAGCCTGGAAAAGTGTGCAAAAGCAAGTGATATTTTAAATAGATTTAGTTGGAAAATTGCTTGCATAAACAATCTTTCACTAAAAATCAGTTTAAAATCTGTTTACTAGAAAGAATAAACTTCAAAATATTTTTTAAACATCACTTATTTTCAAAAATAATATAATTCTACATTTCCAAAGCAAAATATAAATTAGTGAAGAAAAATATTAGCATGAGAGAAGTGATCTTCTGGACTATTGTTCTTTTTGGAATGGAATTCTATGAAGCTTGTAACTTCACAACATATTAGACACACTTCAGGATATTTAAAAATTACTACTACTTAACTGACAATGCATCAAGAAAAGTCTGAATCTTTTAAATACTTGCTAAAATAATTGTAAAATATAATATGTATGTCTTCTGCTTTTTCGTTATTCTCACATTTGCAATGTGTGCCACAAAATCTTATGGTGCTAAAGGCTTGATCCACCAGAGCAAGAGACTGAAAATGCTGAAAATCATGTATGTTCAGTAGTATAGATAAATTTCAGCTAGGCTATTCAATGAACCTATTATTTATATAGCTGTATAAATAATTGTCTTCATGCAAATTTAAAATAGTGATAAATCTTAAATGTTCCATAAGATGGGGTTGTTATATCATCAGCTGAGGCTTTGACTGCCATATTATATGTAGTAATTGTTAAAATATGGGTATGAGAAATTCCAATTCAGGAAAAAAAATTGTTACCTTTTTGCATTGTAACACACTCTGGCATTGACAATGGTTTTAAAAGCATGAGAAAGGAATGCAGATCTCATGTTCTCAAACTCACTAAGGGAGCTACAGATTCCTTAAAGCTAAAGCTTTATTATGCTAACAAACTTAATAGTCCATTTTGACTGTTTGATGAGTATCAGGACATACTTGAAGGACCTAGTTAGAAATAAATCCATAATCCCAAAGGTCCCACAGGTAAGGAGCAGATTCAAATGCCTCTGTACCATCTGACAGTTCTACAAATATGGTTCTGCTTGTTGCCTTAAGGCATCCAACCTGGCCTCTTTAAGTGTATAATGCTCACAGAATGTTAGAAGTATTGGTTGGAAGGAACCTCCCAAGGTCGTCTAGCTCAACCTGCCACCTGAAGCAGGACTGGCGCCAACCTCATACAACGTCGGCCTAGTTTTGTCTAGCTGAGTCTTGGAAACTGCAAAGGAAGAGGTTTCACAGCTTCTCTGAGCAACGTGTGCCAGTGTTGCACCGCCCTCCTGGTGCAAAAGTTTCTCCTAAGGTGCAGCCCGAACTTCCCAAACTGCAATGTGTTGCTACAAGGTTACATCATCTTATTACATTATCTGCCTCTATCAGGAGGAGTTTTGTTCCATTACATGTATACCTAACCATCGAATAGCTGTGGAGTCAATCAATCTCTTCTCCTTTACAGGTGTTGGAGGAGATGGCAGGTATGCTAAAATCCCTTCTCTCCTCAAACTAGCAGTGAAGGCATAGCACAATGACTTACTTTTATAATTCCTTGTAGGAAGGCAGAGGAGGAATCCGTACAGAATTAGGAGAAGATGCAGCAGGGACTCTGGTTCTGTGGGATGTCCTTTTTTTCCATCAGGAAAAATTCAGTTTTCCCAGGCAGCAACAATATCTTCACCTTCATCCATAGACAGTTTGGTTCAGAGGGGAAGGAGCATGGTTAGATCCCACCATGTGGTGGATGGAGTGTACCATCTGTGCTTGTTTTGAACAGGAGATAGACTTGAAATTTTCTAAGCCCTTACAGCTCCCTGGGAAATTACATTGGCCTGATTAGAGCTGTACCAGAACTTCACCTACCACCATTTCTTTCTACCTACCACCATTTCGTTTTTAATAAGCAGGCTGAAATTTCCGTTAGGCTAGTCTAATAGCAGGTTTATCCTGCTGCTTTAAAGATTGCTTGCATTTCAGTCAGCGTGAACTCTGAAGACAAACTAACAACTTTCAGATCAGCTGGAGAAGGTACATTAGGTACATCTGTACTAAAAAAGAAGCGGGCTGCTTTAACGGGCTTTCAAAGAAACCTATACATACTGGAGGTAATTAGGTTAGCACTTAACCTGTCGCGAAGCTATATTTGAGAGTTACAATATTAATAGAAACTTTATATAGTTCTCCTGTTGTTAACTGCCTAGAAGTTGAAACATTAAACTAGTTAATTAGAAGAAACAGAACAAAACAAAAAAAACCTCAATAGTGGCTTGTGAAAGTTTGGGCAAGAAAAGTGAAAAATCTCAAAGAACTTGAGTAGTTCTCTCTGTCATTTTTTAAAATGTAAAGCACCTGATCCCCGTGCCAGTAAATATCCATTAAATGGTGCAAAAGGTAAATGCTATCATTTCTCTCTTTCATGTCTCTGTGCCCTTTCAGTAACTCTCCAAAGACTTGTGAAGTGGCCCATTCATCTTAATGAGATACTGCCAGGCAAATGAGAAAATCTCAGGGACGTGGCTACAGATAGAAACCATTCCTGAGATTACTCACAGCTTCATTCATTTCAGTGGCTCTTCTCATTTTCCCTACTCTAGTTTCATCTCTTGTGAGCTTGCATAGCATAGAGCTTTATATTTAGATAAGCAATTTTGCGGCATTTTGATATTTCTTCTGTCGCTCCAATGTTTTATAAGACTGCTGTGTGCCTGTGCGTGCATTGAAGAGAGGAAAAAGAACTCGATTTATTTACCATTAACAAATCAAATAAAACACCTGAGGCAACGTTCCATAGTATTGCACAAAAAAACCTGAAGAAATTAGTGGAAAAATCAGAATTTAAGCTACTCCATTTTCACTTCCATGATATCTTCATACAACATCTTTCTGCTAACACTTATACAAGACCACGTGAGCTGTGTAAGACCCCCTACATGTTTTCATCAGTAAAAGAACTTCAACCACTAAAAGAACCTCAACTTATAACTCAAATATTGTTTGTAGGCTGCCCCATCTTCTTTTCTAAGTCTTTTGGTTCTTCAAGTTTCTATCTTTCAATTCTCTTTTTTATTACGCTGTTAATAACTATTTTCTCCTAATTGGCAATTATTTTTTATTTGTAAAATACTAGAAATGTGCTAGGCAGTCACTAAAGTGATTTTACATCTATTTCTAACTACTTTCGTTTCCATTGCCCTTTCTTTTACCTAGGACTTTAATCCTTCTCATTTAGCTCTACCAACTGCATTAGATTCCTTAAATTCTATTCAATTTCCTTCATAGCCTTGTCATATTCCTTGACAGTCCTTTGTATAAAACATGCTGTCATTTAAATTATGAATGCTTCTATTGCTTCTTTGTAGCACTTTCTCTTTTGAGTTTTACAGGGTACACCTTCAGGTAAAATAAATTCAACCTTGTTTAGTGTGATCAAAGAGAAAGCAAGGCTTTAACTGGAATTAAGATCAGCTTCATCTCTAATGCTGCCAACAGCAAGGTTAGACCATCTGGATTGTTCCCTACAAAATAAGGTCAAAGAAGTCAGCTTCTGAGCCAAATAATGAAACCTCCTATCTGCTAAAGAGCTGAGGTTATTGTAGCAATTAGAAAGAATTGTTTATTTTATATATATATGTTTAAGGAAATAACATCAAACAAAACAAACATCTCTGCCAGGCATTCATTTCCACCTAATCCTACCAATCGATGGTGGTAGGAGTCGAATCAGTCTTTTCCTAAACATGCTAGATTCAGTCCTGCAAAGACATACAACTAAGGTCATAGGATCAATTCAGTTTTTTAGGCACTTAAACCCTTTGATCATCTGAAAGGGTCATCTACCTATTTGAATGTTAATTAGCACACCATGGCCATTTGTTTTAAGAGATTGTATGGACTTCATAGAGCGGTTCCTAGCTGAGGAAGCAGTTGTTAATTACTGCTCTCTTTATTTGGCTAGTATAACAGGATGTGAAAATTGGAGCTTATTTATGAGGATTTTGCTATCATTAACTTCAGACCCTGGTAAGAACTTGAATTCACCTAAAACTTTCTTGGAAGTTTATGGAAATCCAGACCCAAATGGTACGGATTGAAAAGCTTGACAATCTTTAGGCTATGATTTTCAAGCAGCATACAGCTTTTTTTAAAAATTACTACACAGTTGTATTCCATTATGTTAAGGATCAGTTACCTCTCTCAAGCTTACAGCTGAGACACAGAAAACTGCTGCCCTGTTTTATCTTTTGTCTCCATCAGCTAATGTGTAGATTTCCCAGGGAAAATCCTGAATTTTCAAGGATGCATCTTGCCTTGTCTTCATGAAATATTTTGGGATTTTAATATGACATCACCAAATGGAAGAGGTTGAAAAGAAATTATGTAGGAAATCTTACCAAAAAGGAAATGAAATTCTAACAAGGGCTATCAGAGGTGGGGGTTTTTTTATACAATGAAGTATTGTTAATCCTCATCCTGCGGAAATGTTTTAAGTAAAATATTCTCCCACTTTAACATGGAAATACTTGAAAATGCATTACAGCCTACACTGAATACTGTGTAAAGAAAAACATCAGAAGTAGTTATCACATTAAAAATATAACTCTTTAGGCCAAGTACTTTTAGAAACTGTCTGATTTTTTTTCCATCTTAAGGATTAAGAGATTTTTGCACTGCATGAAAGAATTCTTATTTCAGGCCATCTGCCCCTATTGGTTTTTTGGTTTTGATTGAGTGTCTAGACTTGTATCTCTCCTCTTGTAATTAGGATTCTAAAATTTATTTGTCTTCTGGTTCCAGTAGATAAAGATAGAATTTATCTGAAAATGATATTGTTTCTTCAAGGGTGCTTATAAATCTTCTTATAAAATAAAATGAAACATATTAAGACTTTAGTGAACTAAAACATATGAAGACTTTAGTGTTAACCTCTTGGGCTCCTTCTGCAGCTTTTGCTGCTGTTCAGTTGGACTTTTTCTTAATCTTCTATGAAGAAATACTTGCATAACTGCTCTGACATAGGAATCTTTCCCAGTATGTATTTTGGTACTGAAAATTGCATAGGTGGAGTTGCTGATTTTCAGAAGTTGTTTAAAGGCAGGCGGTGATGACTCTGGGGTACTTTGAGGTGAGTAAGCTTGAGGCCCCTGGGAGATGCATTAAAGAGCCGCAAGTCTGCACATCCCTATTGCAGGCGGTCTCTGTACCAGCGTAATTCTCCCTCTTAGGCTCTTTCCCTCTTAGATTTCAGGCTGATGCAGATGAAACCTGCCTAAGTTCTGAGCAAGCTCCAATCCAAACACTGCTCAGCGTGTGGCATTGCAACGTGTGCTGAGTCTGGTTAACAGAAATGCGCGTTCTCTCAGCAAAGCTCATTATCTTGGACATGTGTTCCTCTCACACCACAGTTTCTCGTCTGGTTTTAGCTCAACACACAGGTGATGAGTGCAGTCTGTGCGCGCCTGTGTGTATTGGTAGGAAATCTGCCAGTCTACCATTAGTGGTTCTTGATCTTTTACAGGGAGGCTTCACATGAGAAAATTGGCAAAGTCATAGTGCATTGGAAATCCATATCTAATACTCTATTTCTATATCTAGCAATTTATAGTGCTTTGACTTTGCTGGAGGCCTGTTTACTGTATGTCATTTGAGTTTAGCCAACACTTGAATAATAAGATACCAATAGATTTTTGCCTCCTTTACAGGCAATACACTACAGAATCATCCATTTAAGAGTTATGAATATAATCCTGTCCAGGTTCCACTTTGATGCCTGTTCTATGTTGTTGGTTTGGTTTGGGGTTTTTTGTTTGAGTTTTTGCTCCTTCTCTCCAGTAAATTCTTTTCTTGTGTGTATATATTGTTCTTTTAAAATGCTTTTGCATCTCATGCTACAGCAGAGGATGTGAAATATTTCTCATTCCACTTGAACTACAGATTATTTTCAGACAGACTCCATAGACTCACCAGTTTTAACAAAATCGTACTATGTTAATCTTCCTCCTTACAACGAAGTGGCCAGAAAACTAAGAAAATATTATTTGGTGACAGATCCGAAAGGATTATTATTAAGCTTTATTATTACAGTACCTGTAATCATGGGGGGTTTTAACTGTATATAAATAAAAAAGTGGAAACACTTTCCTGAAGTTTGCCACTGAATTTCTGTTTCTCTACTTTCTTTAAAGAAACATAATAATAATAATAATAATAAAGTGGGTTATAGAAAGATGTAAGTTAAGATACATTTCTTGTGCTGGTAAAATGACATAATTGCTCAGTTATGTCAATATTGGCTTGGAATTCAGAATTTTTTTTATAATCTGAATATGTATTGACTGTTTTCTTAAAGTGGAAGTGACAGCAGAAAGCATTCATGAAGCCACTGGTTTAGGAGAGAAACATGTCAGTGACCTGTTGCTGAAAGACTGTCCTGTGTTTGGGGCTGAGGTACAGTGGGGAACAGGAAAAAGAAGTTGAGAGAGAAACCCTGAAAACACTGTTTCAGAGCTGTCTGCCAAGTACTTGATCATTTCGGGTTATAAATTATACTTTGTAATTCCTTTATTTAGCATATTACATAGAAAAGAAAAAATCAATCTATCATCTGCTCTTCAAGACCTGCCAGTCTAAGCTAAAACTAATCAAATACATTTCTTTCGTAAGATGGTTGATTATACCACCTGATCTGAGTGGATGCTTCCTTATTGCTTGAATAGCAGGAGCCAATTTCAGTAGTACTGGGATGGAGTGGACAAATAACTTTTCTTCCTGGATCAATTCTCAAGAGAAGGACAGCCTGAAGCATTAATGAAAGTGAATTACTCCTCTCTTGTGGTTTTTATTTACTTAAGATAATTTAAACATTCTTGATCTATCAGTTTTCATTCCTAAAATGTAAATATGTTTTGAGTTAGTGTTTTGATAAGAATATAAAACTTAACATACCCTCCTACCAAACACTGCTCCTTGAGAATTAAATCTCTCTGACAGCTATTTTGCTTCTGACTGCAACACAAATTGGAATTTACTTTGGAAAGTGCCATTTCACAGACCTCAACCAAACTACTCATTCATTTATCGGCACTATTAAGTCAATAGTTGTCTCTTATCCATCAGAAAGGAGAACAGGAGGAATTTCAGGGTGAACTAATATTTTTTCCTGCCCCTTAAACTGAAGATGCTGAGATGCTGCTGCAAGATTTATATACCTCTTCATTGCTCTAGTAAACTTACCACCTTCCGTGCCTTCCTCCAGGAATAGTATTTATTTCTTTTGCAGTTGTTGCTGTTCTTTGCCCTGACTGCGATACAGGGTTTGTAGCTGTGAGGTTCACAGCATCGCTCAAGGAACAGAATAAATTCTTTGGTGTGAGGCTGGGCTGAGCTCTGTGCTAATGTAATTAGATGTCTAACGGAATAGCTTAAAGTTAACTGAAGCTAAACTATGTGCTTCTACACTAAAGTGCAGTCACCGTTGACTTTCGTATTGATCTCTAACGGTGGCTTTTCCATATCCTTGCAATGTTTAGCGTCAGCTAAACCCAGAGTTCCTTGGGTCAGCCTGATAGCTCAGTCTGGGTCACACATTTGCTATTAGGTTACATCAGGTAGAAAGCTATTTATTTTTTTGATCTGATGTACGTACAGTTACAAATATAGTTAAGGAAGCGTGTTTTCTCCTGTTCTGGAGAGCATGTTCTACGACTGGACTTCATGGGATTCACAAAACAGGTAATTGAGAATTTGAAGCTACGTGCAGAAAATTCAAACTCACTCTCTCAGGCACTGCATTTATAACCTGATTTTGAAGAAGGCAAAGTACCTTTTGGTCGTGCTTGTAGCCACTGTTCAGGAAGAGATTCAGTACTCAAAGAATCCATTTCAGCTGGTTTTTTCCATTTGTGTTCTTGTCTCCTGACGTCTTCACTTACGTGCTGCGTGTGAGTGAACTGTGGCAACTGGTGGGATAGTGGGGAGAAAAGGGGTATCTAGGATTAAGCATTTTGGTGACTGCGAAAAGCGTAAGATTATTGTGCTTCAGTTCCCCATCACTGCTGTGGCCTAGCAGGTGACTGGTATTCTCTGACTCTTCATTAATAAAGCCTTTTGTGTCCATGTGCTTTCAAGGACAAACGATGCTTCTTTTTCTTGAGAGGGCGGAAAAGCTTCACCTCTGTTTGGATGACATGGTTGTCAAGCGAGAAAAGGGTTTTATTTCAAACAATCTCATCATACAGGCTGAAAATACTTCTGCATCTCAATGGAAACAGAAAAATATGATTGCCGCTGCTGATTACTGGCACAATATAGTGGCAGGCATGAAGTAGGTAAGTGTGTATAAGTGAGATCACTTGAACAGGATTTTTAATTGCTCTGTTTTATATAAAAGTGAAATCATTCTTTCCAAAATATGTCTTTAGGATATGCTGGTGCTTCTCATGCTACTGAGTTATAGTTTTATAATAAAGGAGTTAACGTTCTTACCTCTCAGTCCCATTATATCATATTATTTTGCTGTTTTCAGCATCCAGAATATAACCGCTGTAACTATAAAATTCCTGAGAAGGATACCAGATTTTTTCATAGTTATTCATTGTGAAATTCAGTAATTTAAGTTAACTAGGATTCTTTCTATAAGTTTCTATTATCAGACAGTTTATCAACCCCTTAGAGGAGATTTACTTATTGGTATTTATTAAGTATTGCTTGAAATAAAAAAAAAAAAAGTTTAACATCTTTTTGGAGTATCAGTTTTTCTTGGTCTCCACTGTGGGGATGGAGATTTCTTATTTCTTCTCTTGAGCATCTGGCCCAATAATTAATTTTCTGTAAATATCTATAAGCATTCTTTGTGTATTACATTTTCCCTTTTCAAAGGTTAGGATGTTTAGGCAGAACATAGCCTGTACAGTTTTGTTGATATAGCAAAGCATGTAGCTGTTTGACTTTGAATAGTCAAAGGAGTTTATCCACAGTAGAGAAATTCCAGCTCACATTTTTCCACACAACTGAGTTAATAATGAGCCAGTCAGCCTGTCTATGGATAATTAGTAAGGAGGAAATAAACATCCATTTCACCAAAACAGTGCTCATTTTGTGGTGTTTATTCTGCACTAGTTGTTGATAAAATTTGGATTGAGGTCCTAAAAGTCAGAGTGTTGACACCCTAGTCCTGTGACTCCTTCAGTCTATAGTCGCTGGGGTAAGTTCTGTAAACTGGAAGGTGTTCAGTAAATAGCCTTCTTCCCTCAAGAAGGGGCTTTCTAAATATTTCTAAATATTTAGAAATTTAAATATTTTGCATGTCCAAAGAAGGGCAGCGAAGCTGGTGAAGGGTCCGAAGAACAAGTCTTCTGAGGAGCGGCTGAGGGAACTGGGGTTGTTTAGCTTGGAGAAAAGGAGGCTGAGGGGAGACCTCATCGCTCTCTGCAACTCCCTGAAAGGAGGTTGTAGCAAGGTGGGTGTCGGTCTCTTCTCCCAAGTAACTAGCGATAGGACGAGAGGAAATGGCCTCAAGTTGCGCCAGGGGAGGTTTAGATTGGATATTAGGAAAAATCTCTTCACCGAAAGGGTTGTCAAGCATTGGAAGAGGCTGCCCAGGGAGGTGGTGGAGTCACCATCCCTGGAGGTATTTAAAAGACGTGTAGATGTGGTGCTTGGGGACATGGTTTAGTGGTGGACTTGGTAGTGTCAGGTTTACGGATGGACTCGATGATCTTACAGGTCTTTTCCAACCTAAATGATTCTATGATTCTATAAAACTATTTTCTCATTAACCTTATTGCCCTTTTTACTTGTAACTTTCTCTATAGAATTCAGTCTATTATATCTAGGAAAATATACCTACATATATATATACCTTGTGCACTTGATTACATGCTTATTCTTAATGTTTTATCATTTATTTAAAAGACATGAGAAAACAAGACTTTTATAAAGTCTGTATTTGATGAACAGATTAAATGAAAATATCCCCAAACTATAATAATTTATCATCAAAGGGTATAGCTATCAACCTTTCTACTCATATATGGTTGTGTGACTCAAAATGCTTAAAAAGTTGAAAGTATAAAAAGCAAACCTCAAAGATTTCAAAATATTACTCTATACCTTGTACATATAACTTTGAAGTCATGGTCTGTAGCCTAATTCATGTCATCCAGCCTAAAAAAACTCCTTCAGGCTTCCTGTACCCTGCCATTTTTTATTAAAAATTTCCTTAAGCTTTAAAACCTTCAGAACTTCAGAAAGTACTAACCTTTAGAATTCTTCAGCTTCTTATAGAAGGATCGCTATTGGGAAATTGATGCCTCATGTCTACAAAAAAACAGTATTCAGTCACAAATTACAAACTTTACACCACGTGTGGATAATACCAATTTCTCATCATGGAATTTGTCTGGATGCTGATACTCGTTAGGTAGAACGAATGAATGAATATGTGCCCCAAAGGAAAAGCATTTTCCTTCTGAATATTTGTAGGTGTTAAATTTAGTTTTATTAGAACGTACTCATTCATATTATTTGGATGAACAGTCGATGAATAAAAGAAATGAACTGTTATGTGTAGCATTTAAAATATTTGCAACAGGCACTGAATTCAGTCTCACTTATTTTCCATTTTCTAAGTAATGTTTGTTGCCCATGTTCCTCTATTAGTAAATAAACCACTTCTCTTTACAGTACAGTAGTGATGCCATATAAGCAGTGATACAGTGACATATGGGTACCATAGATAGCAAAAAAAGATACCTAAACTAGGGATACTTTGAACTCTTCTGAAGCTCACATTTCTGATGACCACCTGTAGGGTTAGAGAAATACATAAAGTTTTGAACGAAATAACGCTAGGTATGAAGGCTGTCCACATGCACACACTGTTCCTCATCTTTATATTTATCAGGTATAGCTGTTAAAAATGGTTTAATATTTTTATAAAAATGACAATTTGACAGAAGTTTTCCTTCCTTACAACTATTAGTTTTCAGAAACATCGAAGCATTTTACTTCTTTATCTGAAAGAAAGGTTAAGGAAAGCATAGGTGATGGGGAGTACACTAATAGAAGAATAGAAAGCTTTGAAGCAAACACAGTAACTGTGACAATATATTAAGTTGTAAGTTTCTTGAGATAAACAGTGTAATACCCTATTAGGACACTCCTGTATCTCCTGCCCTTTCCCGTGTTCTGTAGTAGAAATGGAGACTAGAGTAATCTGCTCCTCCCTGCTCTCCCCAAAGCTAACATACACGGTTTGTAAATTTTGATGAATTGCCAGCAGCCCGATAAATGGTAAGAAGCAGCTGCTTTGGTGGCCACCTCTGTCATGAATCTCCGTGAGAAAGTTGTCAAGAAACCTCTTGCTTCTCTCCCCCATCCCAGCTGTTACATTAATGCCAGCTTTGGGTGCAGCTTCTGCGCTGGAAATACAAAGCTCTCTATCTGTGTGCATGCTGTCTGCTAAGGGTGGCCCCGATGCTGACTGGAAACTGGTGTGTGCCGCTGGTTTTCCCTACAAGCCTGTAGAGACCACTACAAGCCTGTAAGCCTTGCCCGAGTGCCTTGGCTTGTTGGCATATGTGCTTGCTCATCTTCTCCTGAGGCAGCCTCTGAACAGGTGAGCAGGCTGTGGAGAACGGGATGTTTAGAGCTACTCCGGAGGATGGTCTCTGAGTGTAACAGGCATTCAACCTAGTGCTGTTGTTGATGTAGCCTACGCAAAAGCAGCGGAGAAAAGCTGAGGCAATAATCCTCGCTACCCGATTCAAAAGATCAGGCTAGACGCAGAGGGAGTGTGCACCCTCCTCTCACAGCAAAGAAGCTCTTTTTTTTTAAGAATTTCAGTAAGTCACATTCTGATCCAGGAGGTGATGGGGAAGCATTAACTGGGATTGCGTATTCCAGGTGGTACCTGGGTAGCTTTGACAATTCTTCCTTGAGTCCCTTCTGGTTTTCCACATGGTTCTCTCCATGAGGATCCTGTGCAAAACTCTTGATAGAGAAAATGTAATTAGAAGTTATTTATCAATTATGAGAAGTTGTTTGCATGATACTTTTAGATGATTCCCATTCTGAGTAAGAAAATTAGTGCCCCCTTGTGCCTTTACTGCTTAGTTCGGAGAATCTGAAGTTTCCGGCCAGTGTGATACAGGATTCCAGTAACACGAGTAAAAGCAGTATTATATGCTTTTCAACCATTTAGTTTGAAATTAATTAAATCAAACTGCATAAAACTAATGGAAGAGCAGGAATTAATAATAAAATCTATTAATGACTGCATCTTCATACTTCCATGTTAAGCATAGTTTCGCAGTCTCCTATGAACCACCTATTGTCACCTCCTATATCAAGAGATTCAAGAATATCCCCAAGTAGCAAAATTCTTTCATGCATAAATGCTTAGGATACATACTGAACACTGCTCAGCTGCTCAGCCCTGGTGAGACACATCTGGAGTGCTGTGTCCTGTGGTGGGCTCCTCAGTACAAGAAAGACGTGGACATACTGGAGAGAGTCCAGCCACAAAGGCGATTAAAGGCTTAGAGCATCTGTCACACAGGAAGAGGCAGAGAGAGCTGGGACTGTTTAGCCTGGAAAAGAACAGGCTCGGGGGGGATCTTATCAATGTGTATAAATACCTGGTGGGAGAGAGTAAAGAAGATGGAGCCAGACCCTTCCAAGTGGTGCCCAGTGACAGGATAAGGGCAATGAGCACAATTGGGAATACAGGGAATTCCGTTTAAACGTAAGAAAAAAAACTTTTTACTGTGGGAATGGTTGAACACTGGTATAGGTTGCCCAGAGAGGTTGTGGAGTCTTCATCCTGGGAGATATTCAAAACTTGACTGGACATGGCCCTGGGCAACCTGCTGTAGTTGACCTTGCTTTGAGTGGGAGATTAGACTAGGTCATCCCCAGAGGTCCCTTCCAACCTCAGCAATCCTGTAAATTTACTTTAGTCTTGCTGAGAATTATGAAGGTAACCTCTAAGGGTTAGCTAAACAGCTCTGGATCATACCGGCACACTTTACATTCAGTTTCTAGTTTTTGTAGCCTAAATAGCTTTTCTTCCATTATCAGCAAATGCTTCAGAGGTACCACCGGAGGTGATTTGGGTGGTATATGCTGTTCATTGTCTGAATACAGACTCAGTTTCAGAACACACCAAATAAGCTTTCTTTTGGGGTAGTTCCTATGGTTATTAAAAGGCTCAATATATGCATCAACAGAAATGTATGAGCAATTTTCAGTAACCATCACCAAAGTGCTTCCTCAGCTGGGTTACTCTATCATGTATTGATCAGGTTTAATGGTGCTCTTTGTTTTCATTTTTTTCTTCTACATAAACAGCTTGAAACAGAATTTAAATGCCAAATTCTCCTTAAATAGTCAGTTTCCACTAGGCAACTAATTTGTAATGATTAATTTATTTACTTAATGTACATGATGGTTTGCAAGCATCAAATTATACTTAATTCTTGTTCTGTAACTTCGTCAAGAAAAGTTCAGTGCAAGGTTTTTGCAAGAAACAAAGACTGATTTAGGTGAGAGTTTAATGTCCTTTTATCCCTCAAAAGTTATAAATCAAATTATTTATTTCACAAAATGTGACAGTATTAGTAGGATTTAATAAAACACTTACGAAAAAACATCATCAAACCTAGGCTACTGTACATAATTTTAAACCGAGCAAATATAAAGCACTATCACAGCAAGGTCAAATCAGCAAATTATTCTCTACTGAACTGGAATTAGATAATCAAACTAATTAAATCCTCAAGTTAATACCAAAAATATCCTATCTTTATATGTATTCTAAGTGAGTCTACGGAAGTGGCTGCATGTGTGGGTTGCAAATCCTAACAAAAGAATTTTCCTGGAGTTCTTTTACTGAATAATTTGAATAGGTAAGTGCTTTAATACTGCCAGAAGGCTATGCTCTAACATCTAAATTACATTCTTAAAGGTAATAATAAAAAAATCCAACAAATAAACTTACACGGAGATTTTAAACCTTTCCCATATATTTATCCAATAGGAAAACCCACCAACTTTATCAGGAAACTTACTGAAAAATAGAAGTTTAGCAAACCTTATTTATCAGAAAGTTCCAGGTGACAAACTCCAGTCTTCCAAAAACTGCACAATACCAAAGTAATAATTGCGCAAATTTTCCCCCTCTGTGTGGACTCACTGGTTGCTGACATAATAGTTACACGTATAAAACAGTAACCATGCAGAGGTTGCCTGGACACACTTCCATTTCTATAAATTCAAAATATAAAGGACATCTCCAAATTAATAAAAACAAGATGAAGAAGAATGAGCTGCTTAAGGCATAGTGGAGCTTGGACGCTCTTTCCCTCCCAAAGGACAGGTCTACGCAGTGCAGTGGAGCACATCTCCAGGCAAATGCTGATGAAGCTTGCCCGATGCCAGAAGCGATACACTTGATGCGTGTTAGCACTGCCCTGGTGCTCAGGTGTAGCACTGAAAATGTGCCATAGATAATCCTCGGTGTAATGTGTTAGCTGTCAGTAACTTGGAGAGTCTCAAACTGAAGTCTAGCACAGAGCCGGTGGTTGTTATAATGGTGAAAGGGTTTTGTACATAAGCTAAGAAAATAAATCCCTACTCCTGGCTGGAGCACATTACATTAGGCACTACTTTTCTTCTTAAAGTAGTGTTGTGGACTTAGTGATCCATGTGTTTTTGGCTTCTGGTATGGCACTCACTATGTGAAGGAATGAAGCACATCTGGAAAACCAGCATCCACAGGAACCTGTTCTTCTAAGCGGACAGAGCATATGGTTTGTAAAGCATGGAGTTAACAGTCCAGACCTCTGCTCGATGTACGGCATACCCAATCCACATCTACTGAACTCTCCAGGACCACTTATTCCTCGGTAAATATGGCTTCTCTTGAGAGGTCAGAGTTTCGCAGAGGAAATCACGCTGGTGTCCAACAGAGAGAAACGTATGTTTGCAGGAAACGGATGAAGATCAGTTAATTATTCTAAAAACAAAATTTCTCTTCCTTAATCGATTTTATGCAGACCTCAAGCACAACTATTAAAAAGGCAAATATTCAACTTATTTTTACAGCAGCTAAAGGAAGTTAATAGAGACAGGTTATTAATCTTCAGTTTTAAATATTTTTGATATGACATTAAGGCAATCTCACACAGAGAAACAAATTGGGAGTTTACAAGATTACAAATGAAAAGCTTATGTGCTGCTGCTATTCTCCATTATTCACTGCTGATCACTGTTCCAGTTAGCGTTTTTACCACAGAGCTAATTTCATAGAATATTAATATACATTTAAAAAAAGGCAAACACAAAGTTAAACCCACAAACACTTGTAGAACTTTGACTCTCACTTCCTCTCCTCCCTGTAATTTCACAGAGGGCAGACTAGGACCAGAAGTTTAAAAGAATATTGAATTTTTCCTGAAAGCCAAAAAACCCAGAAACTTCTTTTCAACCTCCCCCTCTCACCAGTCCCATTCTATTTGTAACGTGCAGACTAAATACCTGTCTCAGTGCGTAACGCAAACAGTCATAGCATCACTTTTGGATAAATGAAGACTATTTATTGCACTTTGCACATGACTAGAGCAGGTCTAGCTTGTGGGAAATGGCACTCTGTGTCAGTTCTCTCCTATCCCAGTTTCATCAGATCCATTTTAAACAGAGTAGAAATGGCGACTATTGTGATTAGTTTGCAAAAAAAAAAAATTTAAAAAATCGGTTGTTATTTTCAGATTTGATCAGAAAGCGTGTTTTCTTGTATCCTCTTATTCGTATTATGCCTTGGCCTCCACCAAACAGCAACACAAAACCTCCCCTTCTTTTGCTCCCATGTGCTCTGTGTTTCATTTGCTTTTAAAGCTTTTTGTCACATGTCACATGCTTCTTTTCAGACATCTTTTTAATCAGGAGCTGAGAAGAGCCATGGAAATATAAAATCCCAGCATTGATCTCAACCTAAAAGCGTAATTTTAATTCAGATGGCTGTATTAAATTCTATTGGCTTTTCACTCTTCAGTGTTGCAGTAATCCAAGAAATACTTTTTTTTTAGTTTCTCATAGTCATATCCCCTCTGTCTACGGGGTTTTGTGTGTTCAGCCAACGTGTGTTGCACTTGCTACTCTTCTGCCCTGATTCTGCAAATGAGGCTGCTGATTCATTTGCATTCCATTTTCCATTCATGCCCTGTGAACTATAGGTTTTAATCCACTTGACAGTGTGTAGAGAGGCAGCTACATGGAGCCCTGCTGAACACAGGGTGAAGCTTCAGCGTCCGCGTGCTGCACGCTAATTATTATCAGTTTCCAGAATGGGGCCGTGCGTAAGCAGCCCAGTTTTCCAGTCTAGTGCTTCCCTTCATTCGAATCTTTCTTAATACTTTTTAATGATATCAATAAATGAGATCATAATTAAAACCTGAACAGATCAACAATGCCTTTAGATTTTCATGTGTAATCTCTTAATCCTGTACTAATATTAGACATCGGTCTTTTTTTCAAATCCTCTGTTTAACATGTCTGTGCTAGTTCTTTCTTAATTTACCCAAAGATTAGCTTTGGTAAACCAACCCACGAGTGTTTCACAGCAGTCAGCTGATTTCCTTTTCAATTTGTCTTTTACATGATTCATTGCTTGCTGGGAGAGCCTAATTAAATCTAATGGACTGCTGGTATACATCTATTGGAATATTGACATTTTATCACCAATTAGACTGTATTCCTTATCTTATTATGCTGTTAGCTGGCTTTATATCACTTTACCTTATAGGATTAGGAAATGCTGCTTCCTCTGTTTTTCAACATATTTGTTTTCAATTAAGGTGTTGAGGTTTTTTATTTGGAAAATAGAAGCTTTACATGTCAGAAAGTAAGTATGCAGGGCATGAAGATGTATGTAACTGGAAGGCATAATCATCTTAAATATCCTTCTCTTTTTCTCCACCTGTATTCTCTCTCTTTCCAAAATACATCCCACAGTTTGATAAATTAAGCTCCTGTATGCAAATCTGCTTTCAAGCTAGAACTGCTTTCTTTTTTCCAAATCATTTTGCAACAAGAAACTTCTAATGATTTCAGCTGTAATAGCTTGCTAAACTGTAATGCACACTTGTTTCATCTGGAGGTAGCGCTGCAGAAAAGACTGTCCCCTCACTTCTCGTCCTGAGCGTCTTGTACCAGTAGGTATCTTTAGACTTCAGAAGAGTGGCTATGTGGCACGTGGCAGCATTAAAGGCATGGGGGGCTGTTGTGGGAAGCTTAACCCAAAGCAACGGTTGTGTCAGAGCTGCTGCAGGGTTACTCAATGCCGGTTATCTGTCCCTGCAGCTGGTCATTAGAGAAAAACAGCAGCAAAGCAGATGTAGGCAGATGTGCTTGTACAACACCATTTAGACTGTATGTTTTTGATCCCTCATGAAGTATTTCTTAGGCTCCTCAGCAAAGGAATGGAAGAAAACTAAGCAAAAGTGAGTGCTCAGTCAGTTTTGGACATCTGGACTGTGTTCATCATACCAACTAAAAAAAAGTAAGAACTGTGCCTGAGACCAAAAGTCCCCATTTATACACCAAAAGTCTCTTCACCCAAAAACACTGTGGCCATGTGCAACCAGCCTAGTGGGAACAGACCCTGATCCACGCCCTTTCCAAAACCGTGTCCAAACATTGTCTGGAAAAGAGCTTGTTGGCATTGGGTGTAGCTGTTCAAAGAAGACTGCTAGCAGTTACACACTCTGGCCAATCCTTGACCAGTAGTTGAGTATTTACTAGTATGTATTTATCTGTAGAGGTTTTCTTTGCACAATTCAGCCTTATGCTACAATCCAAAGATCTCATTGTATTTCATTAATTTAAGTTATAGGGCGAAGAAAATCAACACTGAAATATCTGTGCAGGGTAGTAAAAGTGGAACTGGGCTACATAAAAATCTGAAAACGAAAAATAAGGCCAAATGGATTTCTGCGACAAACAGTTATAACAGCACTGGTATCAGTAAAATTGAACTGTTTTACAAGGCACTATCCAATATTTAGCATCCCAATACAAGTCATAATAGATAATCTTCACAATATCTTTCCATAATTTACAATATCTTGCATTTATGTGGGGGTTTTTGCACACACTGTGATACTAATTAATGAGGTGCTATACCTATCTACATTTTCTCTTAACTTTCAGTAAGTGTTAGTGATGAAATTATAGAGAATATGAAGCCATTATATTAAATATATTGCGTTATGGATAAAGTATTTGCTACATATCAGGAGGCTTGCTCATGAGGAATGTTATCTATGAACTACAGGATTATTGAGCAAAACAGCCTGTAAAAAATAGAGGATCTAAATTAACAGCCTGCACTGTTGTTTACATTAGAAATACATGGTATCTCAGTGATACAAGGAACATCTCTGATGTACGATGATGGAACCAAACAAGAATGATATTTATTAGTGATTATTACTTTAAACCAACACTGAAATTGTTTTTTGTTAATAGATTTTGTTATTGGGCTGTGATCTGAGGCAGCTGGGGTGCCAGCACATTATTTTCTGTACTGTTTCAGGGGCAATAACCTCTTCCAGAGGTGCACAGAGAACAAGAGAGAGTTTAAGCTTTAGATCCTCTGTCCCCCTTCAGCAAGATCTACCAGAGGATGTCTGTCCTTGCTACTTTATATGTCCTTGAATTCTGCCCCTGTTGATGACCGCTTCTGTTGATGTCTGCTGGTATCTGCCCTACAAATATACTACAAAGAAGAGATAAATTGCTTTGGCTTCCAGAGGGATTGGTAAGTCTAAGTTTCCCCCCTGGAATAAAAGCACTGGTGGATAAATTTAGGGTTTTCAGGATGAATATGGAAGAAACCTTTAAGGTTCCTCTCTCATGAACAGATATTTAGGGTCCAGTGGCAGTGAATTATTGTATTGTACTCAGTTGCTGCTGAGACCTTCAAAGGAGCGTAGTATGTTACATTTTACCCCAGAATTGGACACAGTATGCTATTATATCTAAACAGAGTAACTGATACCTAATGCAGATAAACTAGGGAAATGTACAGGTTATTAACATAACCCCAAAAGAGTTACCTTACTGAATTAGAAGAAAGGTTTTCATATGTGTTTATGAATTTACTTCATAACCTGTAGCACTAATGACACAGGAATACAATTATTTGTTTTTGTTCTAGACTTACAGGTAGCTCTATGCAGACTGCAGTGATGATGGGAAATTAACTGTACATTAAAAATACCGTTACTGAATAGTTCTTATATAATAAAGTAGTCTGCTTCATAATGTATCATTATTCTCATGATGATTTAACAACTCATATCACAGATGCACTAGATGAAGTAGCAACGGCAGCAGAGATAGCAGCATAAACATCATGCTTCACTGCCTGCCCTCTGCTAAAGAAATTAGAGTGTGGGAGGAAGAAACGTAACATTGCGAGTGCTGAGACTGACAGCCATGGAAGTGATGAAGTCTTATGAAATCAACAGCATGTAGGATACATACCCACCAATTACGATGACAGGGTTTCACTAAAAGGTGGAGCCACTATCACTACACCCAAACAGAGCTGTTAAGACCGTTTCCAGAAGATCAAGAGCAGCATATATAGTTCTAAATAGATAATAAAAGTTGGTTGAATCCCGCAGCTCTTCTAACATAGCCTCATCCTGTCTCCTATCAGTATGAAGTTTGAACTGTGAAATATTTTTTCCATTCTGGGTTTGGATTATTATTGTAATCTGACTTCAAAATATTTTGTAGCCCCTTCTTGTCAGGGATGGCACACTGTCTTGCTCCCACACGCCGTACCGAGAGCTTGGCTGATATCACCGTGTTCGTAGCACCACATGTGTAATACGTGTGCTACTGCCAGCTGCAGAGGAAGTTCTCAGGAAGACCTGTTGGGTAGGGGTTTTTTTGTTTGTTTTTCTGAGCAGAATGCAGGATTTATAAAAATCATTTTGTGTATAACTGACCAGCTTCATTGTGAGGCGTGACAGAATGCATTTTGCATTTATTTGTCCTTAAGCTGGTACACTGCGCTCTTTTACATAGGCTGGGAGAAGGGAGGAAAGACCGCTTCTGCCCGGTGCCCTCACTGGGTGTACCGAGGGTGGAAAAGGTCTGCAAAGCTGCTAGGTGCGCAATTCCCAGAAAAAAGGTTTGGTAGCCCACAGCACAAGCAATTCAAGGGAAACCTGTTTTTGGTTTTGTTCTTTTTTTTCTCCTCTCATTTATCAAAAGCCTTTGAGAAGTACCTATAATGAAATTATCTAGGCAGATCCACCCAAAGCTGTAGCTGATTTGGAGGTCTCATCACAGATGTGGCTGGAAGACAATTCCCAGTTTACTGAATTTGTACTATCACAAGCAACCACACATAATCCTGTTTATAAACTTATCAAACTGCAAATCCTTGTTGCTTCTGAATTCATAATTGGTTAAAATCAACTTATTTTTGTACCAACACTGTCATTTCTGTTTGCATTGCTTTTTCTTCTTTTGGGTTTTCAAATTAAAAAAAAAAAGAAGGAAAAAAGCTAGAAGCACTTTCTTTAGTTTGAAATTGTCTTTCATAAGCGTGGGAAGCCAGAATTAAACACGGTATTCTGGGTCAGGTCTTACCTTTACCTTGTAGAGCAGTACAGCGTTTCCTTCTGGGTATGCCTCACTTGTCATGTTCTGGAATCGCATACAACTTTTTCGTTAATGACTGAATTACTTTCTTCAGAGGAACTGTGATCAATCAGCACAACCAATTCTTTCCTCTCCTCTTTTTTACCACTTGGATGCCTAAAGAAGAAATTCTTATTAATGATGTCCAAGATGCATTTTGTACCATTACAATTCGTCCTGTTTCTAGCATCTAGGTCTTCAGCATCACTTCGTTTCTCCGGTATGATATCCTGATCTTCCCTCTTAACAGTAATATCTTACAGCTTTGTGTCAACACCACATTTTAGCAGCATGCTTCTGTGCGGAGGTCATGACTACAAATATTAAATGAGACTCATCTCAAGAATGATTCCTGACAAAAAACACTTGTCGCTTTTCACTAGCTCAACAATTCAATTTTCAGTGCATCTTCACCTCCCATTTACTCAAGCCTGTAGCCACCTTTGTATTCCTGTATCAGTCCTCTTTTTGTCTGGCTTTTTGCAGATCATTGCTGCACAAGTTTCACAACACTCAAATGAGTGAGAAGTTGTACTGATGTCTTAGCAAAATATTTATTGCTCAGAATTCATCTTTTCATGCAGCTGCAGATTCTATTCCTATCAAAGTATTTATAGCACACCCATCACCCAAGTCCAAGAAACCCATGGCAAGCAGAAAAAAATACATATTTACACAAAGCCCACTCCAAAGACTGCTGCATTTAAACACTGAAAGTTTTTCCTTCACGTATATAATTTTGCAGATCACTTAAGGATTCTTCATACTTAAATGCCCAAGGAAAGTAAGGGATTATTTATAGTGAATCTTGTGTAAAACAGTAAGAAAATTCAATTAAATTCTGGACTATCTCAAGTAGCATTGTTTAATGCTTGTTTATACCAAGCCACACATGTGAAGTCATATTCATTTTACGCTCACAGTTAAAATAACTTAATTCAAAGAACACTTTAATAACAACATGAAGGGAAAATGAAGAGAGTTTAAATTTTTAGGTCTGCCTTGTATTTTTAAGCCCAATGACAAACCTGGTTAGTACCATTTTACAGCACAGAGGATAATGCTGCCACTGTTTTATGTACAGTCCCAACCGAGAAGCAGCTTTTTCCCCTTTACTTGGTGACATTTTCTTTTTGGTTATTAAAAATAGAAAAGGACAGCTGCATACTTAGATGTGCATTAACTTCATAAATTGTTAATCCTGAAAAGACATGCTGCTCACAGAGGGGGGTTAGTTTAATGCTGCGGACTGCCATTCAGTGACTATCACTGTTTCTTACGTCTGAAGTCGTGTACATCAGGCAATATTTGCTTCTCTATAAATTGAGTGCATTCTCAGGGTGTCCCTTGATGCAAGCAATAGTTTCATTTATTTCGGAAAAAAAGCTCAAGTAAAAGCAATAGACTTAACTGAAATGGTTGTCTAGCTTGTGTCCCTGAGCAGAAACGAGTGGGAAGCAGGTTTGCAGCACGTCTTGAAGGTCAGCACTGATGCTCCTCCTTAGAGAGCGTTAGCTCCCAGCTCTTCCCTGAGAGGGCTCTCACCCTGGGTGACCCTGGCCCGACACCCAGGCTAGGCAAGCGTTAGGGCATCCAACCTCGTGTCAAACACGTCGAGCACAACGCCTGGCCCCGCCACCCTTACAGTCAGTGCCGTAGTGGACCTCTTTGCGGGAGGCAGGCACCCGTTTTCTACATGGATGCTTCAAAGCAGGGATGGACAGGCACCGCCAAGTGATGTTAGGAACCTGCAGCGGGAGGCAGGGCAGGAAAGGAGCACGGCGCATTCTTGTGGATACTTATGTCCCAGTTAAAGCAGGATTTTGCAATGGGTTTCATCCCATGTTACTTTTGTTAGCTTTGTCTCTGATCAGCTACTAGTATATACTGCATATACTACCACTTCCAAACCTCTTTCACTCATTCACTTCCCAGCCATAAGCTGTTGCTTGTATTTTCATTAAACTGAAATGCTCAATGTGCTTAGTGAAGTCTTTGTCAAAGAAACATGAGGGGGGGGAAACCTTGAAATTTTTCATTGCTTACCTGACAGGAGTGTAGCAAATGTCTCTAAGCTGTGTTCCAGTTAGGGGACGACTGAAAGCCACATCAAAAAAAGAAGATTTAGGCATACATGGTGGAACATAGACAGCTAAGTCCAAAATGCCATCTTAAGAAACCTGACTCAGCTATCGCTTCATTCTAGAAACACTTGCAATCTCTAGCAGATTTTCCTACTTTCCAGGCTTTTAGCTTTCCATGCGCGTGTGCCTGGACCACCTACTGAGGTTGTTCCACAAGGCAGAAAATAATTCATCGTCTAAAAATGATGAATCCTTTCCTAGCAGCTGTTTTAAAAAACATATCTAAATACAGAAACTATAAAAAATGAACTGCAAGAGCGACACAATGGTTCCAATACAGAATATAATCCTAACAGCGCTGTTTGATGATGACCGTGAAAACATTTCCAAGTTCTTGGAAACCAAGAGGTTTTAGAAGGTGCTAAAAAGAAGAGGAGCTGAGAACCTGCAAGTCCAACTGTAACATTGCTGAACATAGGAGCGTGTCTCTCTTGCACATGTTCAGGTTAATGTATAGGAATAAAAGAGACGAGCTCACTGAACCTAACTCGTGTTCCGTTGTGAGTGTGGTGAAAGACCAGAGCACCTTCATCAGCACTGCTAACATGAAGCCGGATCCACAGCGGTGTAACTCCATTCAGAATCTGAGCCACGCTATCAGAAATGTATCCATACGAATGTGCCAGAATTGAAATTCTCATTATTGAGCGCAACAATAGCAGTAGGAAGCAAAGGAGATGATGATTGTAAAATAATTGCCTGCCTCCACCTGCTGAGGAAAAAAGTGGCATTTTTTGTGTTATATGGATATATTATATAATGTCTTGCATTAGTAGAAATTTATTTCTCTCTATTTTTAGTACTATATCTGCATTACCCATAGATACTACATAATCCAGAGATACTCTTATTCTAATTACTTTACCATACATGTTAGAATTATTCCTAGTCTTTGTCCCTTTCTCCCTTTTATTCTTTCATATAAAGACATTAAATAGCTTCAGACAAATATCATAAAAGTGTTCTGTGGAACTATTGGTTCAGTTGCGTCACAGACATAGGGTGATGTAAGATGTGGAGGATATATTTATAGCACTGGTTGTGTTCAGAAAAATTGCTGAAATATTTTTTCAGTGAAAAATATGGGTTTCATCAAAAGCTAAAATATTTTAAGCACATGGATTTAAATTATTTTTTTTCCTAGAAAAAGTAACTTTAAGAAGAAAACCAGGTGATTTCCAAAAGCATTGGAAGTTAATTTGATAACTTTGAATTCTTTTTTTTACTTATGTGGATTTCCCTGCTTTCTTTACATTGTTGTATAAAAATACAAGCATCCTACTTGCTGAAATGGAAAAACTTATGTCTTAAAACAAGAGACAAAAGTCAAAAACCACCCTGAGCAAGAGAAGAAGCAATTCTGTTCTAGACCCTTATATATTTAAAAAAATGCAATACCTCCACTATGATTAGATATTACAAATACCTGTGTTTTCTGTTTTCTTATTGTGAACATCTGCTGAGGAGGATTAATTGTAAACAAACAATATCAATGACAGAAGGTTGAAAAGTAAAGTCAAAGGAGCTATTAAGTTTACTGTGAAGAATGGTTTTTTATTTTGTTTTTTATACAAGGAACAGTTGGTGGTATTTATGTCAGAAAGCATTTCATGACTGGTTTAAAGAACCTGGTTTAAAGTCTTTCTCTAAAGAAATAGAACATGTAGCCAAGATTGTGCCTCTTGCTTCACGTTAGTATAATTATGAAGAACACACCCAGCTGGAATAATGAAATAGCACCGTATTGCAGTCACTGTTCCCAGTTTGTGAGGCTTGGTTGTGGGGAAATGGAAGTATATATCAGGAAAGGGAGTTCTCTCTACACGTTTCCTTTTTTGTTTTGCTTTGTTTTAAATGCAGACAGTCTCTTTCAAAGGAAATCTCAAAGTTTTTGTTCTGTCAATAAAAGTCCCTGCCAGTGTTTATCTCCCGTCTGTGACCTTGCCTGGAATACAGAGCACAAAAGCTCTGGCATTTGTGCGTGCTGAGGATAACACGAAAGCCAGATCTTAAGCGTGTAAGTTACAATATCTTGTGTGAAGAATGTAGGACTCTGTATCAGCACATTTTTCTTCCTCGTTTCCACATTTATTGACACTCTTTAAGGCTAATAAAAACAAGTAAGAAGGGATCATTTCATAAACTTTTGACTGCAGAGTGAAAACCAGACAAAGTCAACCAGAAGCAGCCAGAAGAACCAACATTGCGATCACTGGATTTTCATTCATCTCTTCCACTAAGGACTTTGACTTCCTTTGCTTTCCTAAATTTGTCAAGCCACAGTAACACTGTGGCATACATGCATTAGCAGAGCGGAAATACTAGTAAGAATGTACAAGAGGGACCTCTTCTACAGTTTCATGGGATAAATCTGTTACCTAGTTTATGATCTTGATTTTACTGTCTCTTGCCCCAGTTGTACTTTATTTTGTAACCCCAAAATAAATTTGCAATTTATTTTGTAAGAAATCAGTGGGATTTATTCTACTATATTATTAGTATCCAGTTGTCATATAATATTTTCAGCAGTAGATCTTGAAGCGTTTTGTAGAAGGGATGACCTACATTTACAGATGGAGAAACACAGGCGCTGAGACAGAAGCACCCTGACTTTCATATTGACGTTGAAAAGCAGAAGAAAATTACATTTTCAGACACAAAAACAATTTGCTCAGGGTCACTGCCTTGTTGTATTTGAAAGCTCAATGTACAGCTGAATAGGAAAGATGTACTATCATTGGTAAAGCTCGCTTAAATTAAGCTAGCATATAAGGGAATCAAAATGGTAATAGTAGGAGAAACAAGTATGTAGGAAGCAAAATATTTCACTATAAGAAGCCTGAGACCAGTGAATGTAACAACAAAGGAGTATTTTGATCCTGGGTTCCTTTTGGGGGAATACAAAAAGTGAGAAGAAAGGCCGCACATAGCCCTTTCCCTGATTAATAACTGTACAGTTTGCACTTGGAAATCTGAGTCACTAAAGTTACGTCATTGGCCCCTGACAGTCCTTATGCATACAGACTGGTCTTTTTTGTCAGCTCTGGATGGTGACAGAAAAGAAGCACCACCTCAGCTGTCATCAGAAGCAGGTTTCAGTTCAGGTTGCTGTTGGAAACTTCCAAATGCAGGACTGCAACTGTTATTGCAGACTCATGTCAACATCTGTAAGGCAATGAATGAGTCTTGTATTCTGAAAGGGTAAATATTCCCAAGCCTTATGGCTATTAGAAGAAAGATGTGTTTTCATATCAACTGCCATTTATCTTTTTCTTAATTTTCATGTTTTGTGCGGTTTAGTTTTTTGTACAACTGAGACATGACAGCTTTTACATGAATGCAATGGAAATGCCAATTAATACAAAATAAGATTATATTCATTATAAATGATCGCTTACTAAAATGCATCAAATGCTGCTTTTATAACTCAGTGCCTTTTTTTTTTGTGACAATATTCCAAAGTAATTATTCCATCTGCTGGTCAATCCTCTGTTGAGCCAGTCAAAGATGGGAAAAGAAAATAAGACAAAGTAAATTAGTTTGGCTTTAATGAAACTCTAGTAAAACAATTATTGACTGCGTCTTTGGTCAAACTGAGGTGGAACTATTAGTGATCATCAGAATGAGGTTATTATTTTCTGTGTAATGTTTTTACTATAAGGTGGGTTACTATGGTAAAATGAAAGTTGCTCAGGTTTGTTTGGCAAATGAAATTTGATGTAAAAATTTTCAATAGTACTGTCAGTTCACTCTCCCAAGATGATTTTTAAAGTATTTTTCCTTCTTGCTCTCATTCTTTTTGTTGCTATGCAAAGCTACAAAAGCCACTCAGCTCCTAATTGAAACATTCTTCAGATAATTTACTGGAATGTAGGATTGTGGTGAAATGTGTAAATAAATGTGTATTTCTCCTCTGAAATTCTCATACTTTTTCTTGTGGGACTTTTTTTGTTGATTTCTTTGCCTCCATTAGGGCTAAATTAGATATCGACTAATAGTATCTATATTCCAGTACTGCTAAGACATGTTTTGTGACTCTCTCAAGATCCGGTATATTTTATTTAAAAAAAATTCTAAGAATAATGTTAGAAATGAAATTTTCACTGAAGAACACCGTCACCCTCTTTAGATAGCCTTCTGTACTCATTTGGTATTCAATTTGCAGGATAGTAGAAAATCAGTCCATGTTTTATTATTTAACATTTTTATTATTTAAAAACTTTGCAAATATAGTTAATATTTCAAGAAAGAATGAGTTTAAACAAACACATTTCAGTCTGAGCTGGGCATAATTTATTCATTGCAAACTGTACTAAGTGATTAAATATCTCAGTTATGTATATTGATTGTGTTTCCTGAAAAATATCTGAAACATTTGGAATAAGAGGAGGACGAAGTCTTCCTACTCTTTCTAATGCTGGTTTCACCTGGGCTGGTAATCAGAGTCTTTGTTACTTGGTCGGGGATGGAAATGTCACATGTAAATGCAACTATTGGATGCAACTAGCAGTCACCTTACAGAAAATATTTCTGTAAGGGGAGGGATTTAAGGAATAAATACTGCAGGCACGATCTCTCCGCTAACAAATCACACATCATGTTGAACACATAAGCAAATTTGAATCAGAAGGGTACATAGTTTCTGTAGGACCAATTTTACAAGCCTAAAGTTGCTCAGAACAGATCTGGTGCTGTTTATCCCTTGAGTTCTGCTGCAGGAAGATGGGAGAAGTTAATTGGGAAAAGCTACAGTGAGGCAAGAAAGTGGTGTAGAAAGTCTTGAGGAAAGCATGGAAAAGTCAACCAGGACCTGGCTGCTCCATAGACCTATGTAGCTGCTTAACCAAGGACAGAGGAAAGTCTTCTGGCAAATGATATTTTCAATTATATCCAAATTAAATTCAGATACACTGAAGAAGTAGGGTCTTGCGTTTGGATGGAAATTGCTTATGGGTGCTTTTGTTTATATGAAAAGCAATGTGGATTTTAAGCCTTAAATGGGCTCGCTTAGAAATATGAAGAATTAAATTCTATTTCTAAGCAAGGGTCTTCGTTTTCCACCTCTTCCATCCAGACTTTAAGTATCTAGCTGTGGAAAATACTATTTTATCTGCTTCCAAAGCATCTGCTTTGTGTTGTTAAAAAAAATCATTTTTGTAGTTTATTGCTTTGACCCTTGTTTCTCAGTCCCTACATTAAATCTCTCATTTTTACGTCAAACGTGGGTTGCTTGTCCTCACACTTAAGGCCTTTGCTTGCCTGTCCTCTCATTTGCTGTTGCAATGGTAACTCTTAGCCCCAACCAGACCATGGTGACTTTCTCTATTGCTCACATTCATGTCACCACTGATGCTGCTTCTTGAGGGAGAAGATACCACTAACATCTGCAAAGCTGTTGTGTTATTATCCTTCAGAATCCTCCTTAAAACTCTCTGGGTTTGTGCTGCTTGTATAAATTTTGACAAAAGATTAGACAGCTGGAGGTCTGAGACAACCAGCCTATCGTGCTGACCAGTACTGCATTTTTTGGTACTTTCCCATCTGGCTGTCTCTTCCCATCTGTTTTTTCTTGTCTTGTTCTTAGATTTTAACCAGTTCAGGGCAAAGGTCATCTATTAATTAATGATGATGCAGCCCAACTACATTATGCACAGTGTAGCCTATTACTAGAACATATAGTCTGCAAGGGAAATAAAATTAATAACAACAAACACCTCAGTAATAGCAGTAAATCCTTTTTAGACTTTCCTTTTTATTACTTTTATAGGATTAAGTCATGAGGAAACACTTAGGTTAGTTCAAGATACATAACATTGCTTTTATTTTCAAGTATTATCTAAGAAGTGTCTGAAGAAATTTTGCAATATTTCAAATATTGCTGTTAGGAATCCCTGTATGTTTTGAATTTCTAAATGTGACCAGTGTAGTCCTGTCCCTTAAATGCTGTTAGTTCTGTCTTGTCAAAAATGTGGTTTGTTCTGCAAATACTCAGGATTTCTGTTAAGAACTTCACATTGTCTTTACTATACTGTAGTTGTAATCTGTGTGGTTTCACAGTTTCCCAAGGAGAATTCATTTAATGAATTCAACCTTCAGGTTTTTTATCTGTTTGTGGGCTTATGTCACATAGTCATAATATTTTGTTTGTATGGATATGTAATATTTTTACATGCAAATGATTTGCAATCTATTTTGCTTTTTGCAGAGGACAAGATGTGTGCAGAGTGAATTCATTATCCTTTACATATTCAATAATTTTTATTTTACTTAAATATATACCATATAAATAAGATTGGTTTTCTGCATGTGCTTTCATATTTTCTGTAGCTATTTACTTGGAGTGAATGCTTTGAATGTTCCACAAGGCTGATCTAGGAATTTGGATCTAAAGATAGTGTGTTATTATTGGCATGTGTTTACATAGTTTAGGATGCAATGCCCCATTAATTTCATATTGTTTTATTTTATTTTTCATGTACCAGACCTTAATGATAAAATAGATGAATGGCACTGCTATAGTTGAAATATTAGTCTGAAATGTACTTCATGCTATGTACACAGAAGTGAGAAAGACCTCCTTGATGACCATCACTGTTGCTTAGGGAAAGCTTTCAGCAAACATTTCTGGTCTTTTCACAGAATCCTTGCAGATTGAGACGTTTCTATTATCCCAGGGACCAGCGAGGAAAGGCATAAAACTGTACAAACATAATCTGAGTATATTCTGAATTGCTTCCCTCTTAGTGCTTCAACCCTTAGGATAAATCACTGTGGACTCTTACCCAGTTCCTATAATTCACTGCTAGTTCTCAGTAATCAAAAGTAAAATGCAGGCTTGATTCAAGCGTGCATTTCCCATTGTTTTGCACTTGCTTATTGCCTAAAGTGCTATCGTAAGTATCATGTAAGCCTGCCAAGATTGCTGGTGTCTGAAATATTTCTTTAATGTGAGACTTTTTCTAATGCCAAAGCCAGTGCATGGTATTTTGACAACTTTCTGCTAGCATGTTTTATACACATTCCGTAAATTCACATTAGTTTATTTTGCATGCCAGTAGGAAAGAAACCTGTAAAATTGAAAGAGCTGGAAGGAAGAAATGAAGAATACACATTTTATCTAAAGCGATTGACAAAATAATTGATAAAGCAAAGTAACGTGAGATGATACTAGATAAACAGAAATAAAAATTTTCAAGGAAAATTTTCGGTTTAGTATCTGAAATTGCATGGGGAGGCAAGCCACAAAGGTGACGGTTGATTCTGTCCCCTTTTTATTGTTCGTTTTTTTCCTATTGCTCATACTGTTAGAACAAAGTAACCAAGACTGAGGCCACTGACAGTCCCCAAAGAGGAGAGTTCTTACCAATTAGTTGTGAATGAACTTTTCTTAAAAGAAAATATCAAAACAAAGATTCCTGAAATTACCGTGTTAATCACTCTCCCTCTGCTTTAACTCATGTTGGAGCTTCTACAAGAGAAGCAGTGATTTTGGAAGTGACTGAATCCCTGAAGTCCCACTGAAATACGTTTCTGAGTGGTAGACCTTATTTGAGATGGCATTTTTTACATTCCATGTGTACTTCTATTGAAAGTAAACTATATTTTGATGAGGACATTATTAAGTCCATATATTTAATGTATGTGTGTGTCACAAGAAGGCAAGTAATTGCTTCATGTATGTTTCAAATTCCCATAAGCCATCACTGAAACATGCAATCCCTCCCCTTGAATACTCTTTCCCATCCCTCTGGTGCCTTTTGTTCTGGCAGAAGCATTTATGTGGCCACATAGAAAGCCACATCTGACAGCTGAGGAGTTAAAACTAATTCAGGAAAAACGAAATGTAAGAAGAAGAGTGTTGCTTATCTGGGTGGAAAGAGATTCAGCTTCATGTTGCCTAAAACTCTGATGATTAGGGCTTTGCCAAACACAGACCCGGTGGCTAAAAGACTATTTCACAGTTGAGCAGATGCCCAACCAATATTAATATTTACAAAGCAGAAGGCAGCTGCCAGCAGCGTGGTTGACCACAGACTGAAATTCCTGATTGACTTACAAATAAATATGTCCTTAGAAGAAAGGGGAAGGGAGCGAGGAAAGGGAATGATAATATCTGGCAACCTCAGAGGGACCCCCAAGAATCGGGGGGCTATATCAGGGAAAAACAGGGATGTAAAAGCCAGTGTCCTTCCCCAGCCCAACAGCTGTTTTCTCTGAATGCAGTCTGAGGACACCAAATAGGAAATAGAACTGAGTCTCTAAACCCACAGGTTAAGCAGTCATTTATAGTCGGTCCTATGAATCCTGGGAGGGAGACGCATCTGGGATGTGTTTCTGCAATGCGAAGGTGGAGCGATTGTCTTTCTCTTTTGTCAATTCTGCCCTTATAAGGTGATGGCAAGTGTGTTGTCAACTTTTATTTTATTTTTCTTCTTGTAACTTTAAGCTTGTGTTAGAGGTGATTTCAAGGAGATGGTTAAGAAAGAACAACTTAAAGCCATTTGCATCCTTGACATGGAGATTCTCTAGTAGTACTAAGTATCCTGGTGTTGACAGAATAAGACTGTACTTGTCCTTTTAGCTGCAAGAGCTAGTGTGGGAGCTGGAAGACTGGGGACTGATCACTCTTCCAGTGATCAGCATTAACGAAGTAAACTTTCTGTCAGCACCAGTTAGGGGAAAGAAGCACTGAAGTCTTAAGGGAGCTTATAAGAGCAACATGATAAAATGTCCTGCTTTTGATACCATTTTCCTGACTCCTTTTTGTGGTAAATTGAGAATATCACTCTAGATAAATCTTATTAACTTTCAGATGCAAAATTAATAATTTGAAGGTAATTTGGTGGACTATAATATCAATTAACTCTTTCTATAAGGGAAAATATTGCATCTAATAAGGAACTAATAAGCATTTTTCATCAACAGAACAAAAGATTTTAGCTCTTAACTGATAGCCACTGAAAAATAACCAGTCAAAAAAAGGCAAATAATATTAGCATACAGAGCTGAGTGTGAACATACTTTACAGTTTGGAAATGAATGACAAGCACATCTGCCAGATGTTGCCAAGATGTTACTGAAATACAAGCAATCGGGGCTATTCACTGTAGCAAGTGAAGTTATGGAAGAGGCATAGTTGTTCTCATTTGTCATGTATACCAATGCATTCATTTCTGAGATTTCCTTCAAGCATCAAAATTATTTTAAGCACCTACATTTTCAGATTTGGGGCAAGGGAAAAATATTTCTACAGGTGGAGAGACAACAATTCAACCATTCTACATGTAAAATGCATTTGTATCAAATTGCTTTAATTGTAAAATAAGCAAAACCCTCCAATCTCAAGATCAAGCTCAGTCTGGCTGCTACTAGTATAATGTTTGTATTTTATTGCTATTACTCTGCTGTTAGTGGAGATTAATATCGCTTATGACCACCACTGAAAAATGCGATGACTTATCTGGAGTTTGCTTCAGGAAGAAAATTCTGTACTGCTTCAGTAAGTCCTATTTCTCCAAATAACTTACATACAAAATGTGAAGCATCTGGTTGACTCTGGAAGCTCGTGTTGTCTGCTAGGAACTTGCTAGATAACTTTACAATATTCCATTAGCTGGCATAGACTTTTTAAATTTTGCTTCTGGGATTTTGCAGAAGATCTTGCAATCTGCTTGCTAAACAGTGGTCTCTTCAGGGATAATCAGGAGGGTTGACATCTTTGGCTGCAAAGTACGGACCTAGTGATACAGTCCTGAAATGGATAAAATCTGTCATGCGTCATACACAGTGGGTGGATATTGGCAGTATTGGTGGTTTCCTGACTTGCCGTCTTCTGATGTTGATTCAGCTTGTATCTTATCTATTCGAAGCATTTCATTTTCTTCTTGTGTCCCCAGCATAGCATTAATGCGGTAGCCATCTCTAAGTCCACAAAATAAAAATATCATCTTCAATATTTGACTCTGTCTGTAGCTGGATATGAAAATTACTGGTCTTTCCTGTTATCTTTAGCTTATCTAACAAGAAAAGACACTTCTCAGAATGACTTCAAAATTTTCAGATTAATATATTTAATAAAAAGCTGTGGACTTTGCATTAGTTTTACTGGAATGCAACAAATATTGTCCATGTCAGAATTTCACTGGCTCTCTCCTATTTAAGTACTGTTTTGCCTACCACGAAACCCACTTGGAAAAGTAACAAATGGAAAGAGTATGGTTTTGTTATTTGTTCAAAACAAGATTAGGGTGAAGTATCTAATGAATTCAAGTTGGGCACAGAATTGTTTATTATATATCTTCTGTCATTCCAAATAACAAAAATAGTTCCCTCTCTATATATTAATTAGTCTTTTTATATTGTGAAAAATGTTAATATTTAAAACATGGCCTGACTGGCAATAAGCAAAGAAATTTTCCCCATGGATTTACTTAAGTCATTCTACTGTACCCTTTCTAGAAGTTAGTTTAACATCAGGTGGTAGTAAATGTGACAGAAAAATATTTTTATGTTGTTGTGTTCTTTTTTTTTTCTTTTGAGACAAAGCACTTGTCACTTACAGGCATGTGGTCCTAATCTGAAAGATGAATTGGTTCATTCACTTCAAGTACCGCATAACCATTCACACACCATCGAGCTTAACACTATTAAAGGGTAATTTCCCCTGTGGGAGCTATGCCCAATACAGCCGCAATCTCTACACAGTGTCTTTTTATCTTTCCATGGCAGGTAAGGAGATTTAAATAAAAGGCTTCATCAAGAGTGCAATCACAGACATATTCTTCCTATTGAAATATCCATGAAACAGCAAATAAACACTCCTAAAAATCTTAATGCTCCTAAACGTTACCAAGGAGACTTCAGTGTACACTTCGCACTTTGAAATTTTGTGTTGGAATCAAAGCATGTGAGGTGCCTCATGGGCTTGGCAATAGAGGACAGGAAATATTATGGGAAAATTTGCATTTCCTATTAAATTCTGAATGTAGTAAAACATTTCAGAATAATCAAGCAGTATATTTTGCCTTCATCTCTCATAATTGCCATGATTTTTTTTTAAATTTCTCATCATTTCTTTAGTTTGCCTACAATGACTCATTGAACACCCTCTTATTATAGGTTCTATATTCTAGCAAAGACGATAATGAGGTCTATGGTGAGGTTTTCTTTAGAACATAGTATTTTCACATGTTCTTTCTCAAATATTTGGGGGCTAAAGTATTATCTGCAATATTTTTGCTTGGTTTCACCTAAAGATGAATTGTCCAGGGATGCCAAGAAAATTATGCTTTCTGAGTAAAGTATGAAAAGTTATAGAAATCATTCTAACTTCCTTTTTTTCTGTAAGAAGAGACAGTATTTTGTCACCCTTTCTGCTTTCACCATTAAATTGCTTTCCTTCTAAGATCTTTTTTTGCATTCACACTAGAATGAACAGGCTTTATTTTTGAATTAATTTTTTGTAACTTAAGGTCACAGAGTGTGTTGTCTCTGACTTGAATGGGGTCAACATTTAAGTCTAAAACTTTTTTGTAAATGAATGCACTTTTGGGCCCAGACTCACAGCTCAGAATTAGCTTGTTAGTGAAGCCAAACCAATTTACATGCCTTGTAGATAAGAACTTGAAGCTTTGCCAGAGCATAGGGCATATTTGCAAAACTGTTTTGATAAAATCTGAGTAACCTAAGTGCTATTCTTCATGTCAGGGAAGCCCTGCTGAGATTCGCAAGACCTCTCTGTGATAGTCTCAACTGGAAGCCGACTTGCTTGGCTTTCTTAAATCACATAAAAATTCAGGTTCTGCTCAAAGTACTGAAGTTGATATGTCAACAGTGCTGGCCTTTTACCCAAGAGTTCAGGGCTTAGCACATTAATAAATCACAGCTTCCCAGATACTAATTCTCTCTTGTGCCTGAGGGAAGTTAACTCACTTCTTCCAAATGAATATGTTACCCTGAAGTAATCAAAGGCAAAGGGAACATTCTCTGCATTTTATTGAAGCTATTTACTTTGCATTGACTAAAGCCAAGCCTCAGTTGAGTCAAAGAACATGGAAGTGTGAGCATTTGGCTATCCATAGCAATTCATCACTCATCTGAAAGGAGGAAGAAAAATAGGAAATGCTGAGTTTCAATCCTCTTCTCTGAAAAATACTTCACTATTATATACTAAGCATTCTTTGGATCAAGCCTTTAATCCAAAAAGTGGTTTGCAATTTTTTACCAGATGAGACCCAAATTGGAAACTGAATATCTATTTTTTTTTTACTTGAAGTGATTTGAAACCACACAGCATAAAGACTCCCACACAAAGTTTTGTTCCACGGAAATTTCTACACTGAACTCTTCAATTTTTCCCATAAGTGCAAGCTGTCAAGAGCAGAGCTTGTCAAAAGCACTTAGATATTTCTCACATTACGTACTTAGTTATTAGTATTGTTTGCCTGGGATGTTCATAATGGATAAAATTCATCCATAGGCAGAGGGGCAGCTAAGGACTGCGTGCCACTTAATTCCTGTGTAGGCCTGCATATTAGCCTTAAAGTAGAAATTAAGTGGAACATGGCCTTCCCTCTCTCCCCTCTCCCAACAGGACTGTTAGATGTAAATCACAATACCTAAAATAAGTAGAAAAGTCTCCTTGACAAACTGTATGGAATTAAAAAATCTACATGAACTCTCACTGCTAAATCCAAGCAGCAGATTTACTTGATTTTGTAGTGCATTAAAGAGGACAGAGTGCAGTGGTCAGGAAGTCCCTTGTCAATTTGCCTGCCATAAAGCTAGTTTTAACCTACAGCTCTAGTGGTGAGAGGCAAGCTGAATCCCTTGCTGGTCTCAGGGAGTGAATTCATCTGTTGAGCTGGGCTCTAAGAACAGGATTTTCTTCTAAAACTGGAAATATCATTAATATGCCACAGAAAATGTCAGGGGTTTAGAGCTATCCTTTTATAGCTCTTAAAAATAATCTTTTTTAAAAATAAAATCAAAGTGAAATTAAACGTAAAAGATAATAATTTTCCATTGAAGTGTGATATTAAGTACTCAAAAGTCTGGTAATGAAAATGTTCCCACAGTAGACATAACCTGTCATCAGATTTCACAGGTGACTTCTCTCTAAGCATTCAGTGTACTTTGAATGTTGGTGAAAGGTAATAAAAATACCTAGATATGTAAGATGGATAAGTTCATCATAATGTGAGATTTGATGAGTATTTTTTCTATGCTTGTATATGAATTATAGTTAATTTTACTTAGATTCTTAAGATTAAATCATAAAACACAATAGGATTCATCTTACATTCACTCTGAACATAATGTAATTTTGAGATAGTAAGTAGAAGAAAAGTTCATTCAGGGGTTTAACATATCTGTGTACCAGACTGAAGGTCCTGTGTAGCCTATAAAAGATAGGATTTTTTCCCTATGCAAAACAATGTGAAAAAAATTGCATTTCATGCAAAATCATGTGCAAATCACATACTGCCAATATTCTCAAGCGTGCAAAAATTATGAATAAAAATGCAAATAGTATTGTTGGATTAGATATCATTTCTTTACAGATACAAATAAAAATAACTTGTTCTTTTTGCTGTTATGTTTCTGAGCCTTCCAGTATAGTCAGTCAGTTTAAAACCCTGTTGCCCTCCTGTTTTCATTTTTGATGAAATCAGTTTAAAACATGGAATTTTTTTACATCATAATTTCATTAACAATTTTGCTGCAATGTTTTTAAGATGCATTCTCAATAAAGTATTTGCTAAAAATTTCTGTCCTATGCAAGAGTTAGTTCCGTTTATAGCTCTATCAGTTCAAAGAAACCCTTAATTGGATTATTTGATTCATTCTATGGACTATATCTAGTAGAACTGGGGGGGTTTTTAAAAAGTGCATTTGAAGAAATAGAAAATTATAAAGATAAAAGAACTTTGTTTTCACTAAAATTACATCATGGAAAACCTCAAGATTTTGGCTGTGTTTGGTTGGGTTTTTTAGTTGGTTTAGTTTTTTATTTAAATCAACAAACAGGCTTAATTTTATAGTGCTGGCAAGGGGATTGATAAAACTAAAATCATTTCACTTTTTTAATGTATATTTTCTGGACCAACGGTAAAAGATAGAATCGCTTTAAGAGATTCTGTTCTTCCTGATTGAGGTACTGCATATTGAACACATTAAAAATGTTGGTTATGTTTTGTTTCCAAATGACTACTTTTATATCAGCTTCAACTTTTATCTACATGTCTTAAATCCAGCTATAACTGTTGTACTCCAGAGCTAAGATTTTCCGTTCTTCATGTCAATGTAGTTGTTATTAAAATAGCTAACCTCAGCAATCTATGCATATGTTCACAACTTCTTTTACATTCTGCAGTAAAAATAAACTGATTTATAAACAAACGAATGATCTTTGAGACACCGTAGGAATAAAGTAGCTGAGTGAGGAAGAAGTTATTCGTGAATCTGCCACTGCACATGTAATAAACTGGGCATTTGACTTACAGAGAGAGAGAGGAGAATGGAGCAGTCAGGTTAATTGGATTCAAATATTATTTCCTTTATTTTAAGCCTGTTGTATTCATATTTAAGAAAATAAGTGTACACAAAAACTGAAGTATAGATAAGCAGATTATAATTATTTTATGCTTTTAATGTTTCCAGTGTGGTATTTTTCTCTGTCGCAGGAGATAGAGCTAAAGAAATCTTCAAATAGTTATCAGATTGCACTTTATGAATATCCACAAGCAATTTAGACCTATCTAAGCTTCCTCTGACTTCCAGAAGTACTTGGTTACAATTTTCAACCAGTAGTTATTGGCCAGTGGATGGTTTGCTGTTGTATTTGTCATGTTCTGTTCCTGACTGGAGCTCTGTTGCTCAGTTGTTGTTCGACAGGGAAGCCAGAGAGAGCTTCTGGTTCCTGTTTTGATTGTCCTAACTGACAGAAGCAGATTTTCACTGCAGAGAATTAGGTTTATAAATTTCTAGTTCTTTTTCCATCACTATTTTGTAGTAATTGCTTGCAAGTGATTATTTTGTCAGTCAGTTCTGCCAGTAAATGTTGGCTAAAATGTGTGCAGAGCACAACATAGATGAGGAATAAATACAGTCAAAGTAAATGCAATATTTCTCTTCCTGATCAGAGGAATGTGTTTGAGATATTCTCCCAAGACTTGGGAGTCTAGTAGCTGCCGTGGTAGAGGTGGTGAGTAAGCCCATGTAAAGGGCGAGCTTACTTTCTAACTTTCTGAGGGAAAAGAAGCCATTTAAGAGCAATCAAGGAAAAAGAAGTGGGAAGTTCAGTGTCTACTGGAACTGCCTGGAGGAGAAGTTGGAGAACCAGCAGCAGGTGGGACATCCTAGAAAGGGCAGGAGCAGGAGGGACAGATTGTAAATCAGTGAAGTTTTTTAGTGTTATGTGCATGTTGGAGCAAGTATACTTTCTCTGAGTTTTTAAGAACTATTCTGCACTCCTGGAAAGTAAGTAGTTTCAGGTAGACTGAGCTATTTGAAGGTCTTTGGTGTTATTCTGGGAGGGCTGAGAAGGTACAGCGGAGACAGCATCCTATCACACAATCCCGACCACAAATGAGTGTGCCAGCACAGAGGGCAATAAGGAGATGTTTTCTGAATTAGAGATGTAGCTACATTTATCTGATAATCCCTGATGTTGAAAATTAAACAACTATCTTTTGAGAATCCTTTCTTATGTATTTATAAATTCTTTTGAGTTTTAACAGGTGGAAAATATCGTGAGAAAAGCCTCCCCTCTAGCAGGACTGTTACTTCTGTTAATAACACACTATTGAGAAAGAAGTGCAGGAGCATATAAAGAATTCTTTGTGAGGGAGGATTTGTTAATTTTTAGAAGGAGAGGTGTGGGAGAAACCTGTGTTTGGATTAAAGTCATCGTGAATTTAGGCGATTCAGTGAAGCATACAGAGCTCAGTGCTGTAAGGTACTGAACCTCAGGGCTCTGATCCAAAAAAGCATTTAAATGCCTGCCTATTGTCAAGCTCCTGAATAATCTTGTAGCAGGAAATGGAATTTTTTATGTTCTTGAGGGTGTATTTCAGCGCTTTTTTGAAATAGATTCTTAGTACATTGCAGGTTTGAGCCCTTGAGAAGCAAGGAGTACCAATAAAGAAGTAAGTATAAATAGACCAACTAGAAATAATATCTTGATTTATGAAGTTACAACAAAAAACTGGGCAGGAAAGAGAGAGTTGAAGACTACAGGGTGTTGCTAACAGAAAACTTTAGTTTCTTAGTCATAGGGTGTGTTGTTACATTTGAAGAAGCTAAGACTGTAAACTAAGTTAGATATTGATGTTAATCATGTTACTGAAAATCAGAGTAATGATACTGAAATCACTATCCGATTAACTACTCAGTTTTATAATCGCATGCTGCAAAGCCGGAGTAACTCCATAATGCCAGCTGACTCTCGATTTAGCATATTCATATCATGGTTTGAGGTATGAAATGAAATGCCAGCTACAACAACAGAAGGAAGGTGTGTAAATGTATTTAAGAAGGGGAACCTATTTTGGAGGAGAAAGAGGAAGGAAATCGCTGCAGCTGTGCGCTAAATATTTGGGATTAATATAATGAAGTAGAAAATCACTTGTGTTTTTCACTCTGAATAATGCAAGTACAAGCCCTGATGGATTGTTGTCTCTCTTCCTTGGACCTTCATTATTCATGGGTTTCTCTAGGTGGACTGCAGAAATGTGACACTTCATCCTGGGATGCTGGCTAAAACAAAAGAAAAGCAGGTTGTTGAATGCTGCTGTTGTTGGATTATTATTTATTTGCTTTTGTATTTTGTTTTGTTTTGTTTTCCCCTGTGTCTCATATAAAATATTGTAGTCATCTTAGATTCCTTTGAATCATAGAACTGCACTGTCAAAAAGACACTAGTGTTCATATTGCTCCTGCATTCTTTATAATTGTAATTATATTTCTGATATGTAATTATGAAAAACAGAATACTAAGTGACTCAAAAATCTCCTTGCAACTCTGTCCCAGTAACTCAAGGTTGAGCTGTCATACCCTGAGTTTTGGTACTTGCAAAGGTGGTTAACTGGTGGTGGTGTTTTCGGTAAACTGTAAGGATAATCTATTTTTTCTAACATATTTAGATACCTAAACTCTTTGGACTCTTTCAGGATTTATAGCAGACACACAACTGCCACTCATGTCCCAATCTTCATTTTCATTTAGATGTTTAAACATCTTTGAAATTTTTCCCTTTGGTCTGATCCAATGCCTCTTGAACTCTGTAGATATTTCTGTGAGCTTTAGATAGTGTCCTAAATTAAGATCGTGACGTTTCTATGATGCCAGCATAGCATCATTTCACTTCACAGCTGGAGTTTTGAAATAAGGCTTCAGAAATGAAAACGCTTATACAGATTTAGCGGCTACCACCTAATTTTCACATTCATATTCTGCTTAAGACTTCAAAGCAAAAGTGATATCTGGAGAGAATAACAGCCTAGCTCCGATTTTCAGGCGCGTGAAGCGCTGAGCAGTGCCTGCTGATGGGCCATCAGATGGCTCTCCCAGCCTTTGCAGAGTGCCTCTTTACTGATAACTTCATAACCTCCTTTTCCCTGCCAGCTTGTGCAGTAAGAGGTGTACAACTGAATTCTGAGCTTGCGCTGAGGCGAGTCTGGGATAATAACTGACAGTAAGAAGTGCAGTGAAATCACTATATGATTAAAAAAAAAAAAGCCTAAAGCCTCTGTCAGTAGTGAGCGATCTCTCTGTTATTCTAGGATTAATACTCATTTTTCCGTCCGGGGCTTCTGCAGAGTTGACATCTGCAGAGCATAATATCAGTAGACTGCTCTGGGAAGGTCAGTTAAGAGCTTCCAAAAAAAAATCTAAGCCCTTGGAATGTTTTTATTTAAGCAAAAAGTTTTCAAATTGTATGGTAGTATTTTCATAATACCACAAAATCTAATTTCTCATAATAAACTTCTCGGGGTGTAATAGCAAACTAGCTCATTTAAACTTGCCTGCAGGGATTTCCGGTGCAGATAATCTGTGAGCATTATGCACGTTTCATTACCTGGATTCTCAGGCAGGCAGTGAAGTTATTCTTGCCATAAACATTTTCAGGAGCGAGAATTTTGACAACTGAACAGGCATGTAGGACCAGACCTTCAAACTGCGTACCGGTCTGGTATAGTTCTTTTGACTGAAAGGAAATGCCACCAATTTATCCCAGCCGAGACTCTGAGTCACGTTTTTCTAAGTGGTAGCTGATCCGTTTTCTGTGCAAACCGGTGCTTGCTTAATACTTTCTCTTTCCTGCCTTGTATTAGGACCCCCCCAGCGAACCGTTTCCCCCAAACAAGACCACGAAGAAAGGAAGCACGACAAAGTCTTGGACAAGGGCAGTGAAAGTGGGACTTCCTGTAACGAGCTGTCCACCTCAAGCTGTGACAGCCACTCAGAAGCGAGCACCCCTCAAGAAAACGCCACCAGCACTCAGCCATCCACAGCCCACCAGCCAAATACGCTGACGTTGGATCGTCCGTCGAAGAAGGCCCCGGTGCAGTGGATGCCACCACCAGACAAACGCAGGAACAGTGAACTCTTTCAAACTCTCATTAGCAAGTCCAGAGAAACAAATCTTTCCAAAAAGAAGGTATGTGAGAAGCTGAGTGTTGAGGAAGAAATGAGAAAATGTATCCAAGATTTTAAAAAAATCCACATTCCAGATTACTTTCCAGAGCGCAAACGTCCCTGGCAGTCTGAACTCTTACAGAAATATGGGTTATAGTAATCAACTCTTTCATGGCGTATCTCTGGGGCATTTGATGTTTATTAAGTTGCCACTAACTTACTGATGTCCTCCTTCTGGCCAACTCTGCCACCAGAGCTATTCCTGCTGCTTATTTCTTTCTGTGAACAGTGGATGTTGGATAGTACATGGTTTCTTTAAAAATATATATAAAAAGATAGAAACTTAAAAAATACAAAAGGCATCTCATCTAAACCACCTCATAATAGCAAAGAAAAATGTGCATGGTCAAGAAAGATGGTTTTCAAACTGTAGTCAGTTGAGCTTCATTATCGTTTCGGAACTTACAGAATAAAAATCTCAATCATCAGTTAACGCATCGGTTTATGTCACCAATAAAAATGACTCAGACTTGCTATGGATGAAGAGAAACAGGGTTTAAAATTCGATTGAACTGGTTTCAGAACTAATTCCCAACGTTCTTTCAATGTTAATGCAATAAAGCAAATACCTATTTTGCATGAGCACAATGTTACAAATAAATCACACAAGAACAAGAGGTTGTCTGTTGCTTCGAGAATTATTTGTTTGATACCAAGCCTATAAACGTAAAACGTCTAAGGGATTGAATTTACTTTGTTCTGGATCTGTGATTTTTTTGTGTGTACTGTGTTCTGTATGTAAGGATGGTGTAAATATGCCTTATACTGTTTTATTATTGCACCAACAACGTTCATCTATTAGTGCTTGTCAGGATTATTTCTGTGAAATGCAAACTTATGGCAGATTGTGAAAACTGGTTTGGTGGTCTGAAAGTTTCTGTTATGTTAGTCACGAAAATTGGAGAAAAATAAAAGAGACTTTAATGTATTTATTAAAAGAACCATCTGGTAGATTTTCTTGGCTATCGTTATCTCCTCTCTTTTTTAAAAATAGAATCAAGCAAATTGTTACTTTTTGTTTAACGTTTTCATAACTACTCTGCTGAAAAAAAACCCAAAACAAAAACACGTTTCAAGAGTGGGTGAAAAATATTTAGGGTAGTGCCATTTAATTGGAACCACCATACAGCCTCTCCAAGAGGAAGAGTTATGCTAAGAAGCAGCAGGGAATGAACTAAAAAACTGAGTGGTTTTACTAACAGAGCTGAAAGCAGTTCCAATTTGACAAGTTCACAAAAATCAGCTTAGAAATAGAAGATTTAAAAGATCACAGCAGAGTGCACTACATTTACAAATGAAAAGTTTTCTATGAATAGTCAACTCTATATGACAAACCTATTTTCTCAGCCCAGATACAGGAAAATCAACACCTTTCTCATTACACCACCACCAAGAAGACGATTGTGGTTCAGACAGCCATAGCTGCAATGGGTAAGGGCCGCTGGAGTCTGCAACAGAGCTGCTGAGTTCTTACAGACTTGAAATTATTACTGTGCGCACAGACGCAAACATGCACATCCACATTTAGAAGGGTTCATCCCCACACGTATTCTACAGCAGGAACTGTACAGTTGTGTCAGAAGAGATGTTTTACATCTGATGGTCATTTTAACTGTTTAGCTAAAGTAAAGAGGACTTCTTGTGCTGTAATTTCCAGGGTTATTCCTAATGCCTGTATTACTTTTCAGTCTTCTAACAGGCCACTTTAAAAAAATACTGCATACTTTTGATAGCAGCTCAGCGACTTCATTCACTTTTTTTTTTAACCTATCTAGAGCTAGTTACTCTCCTACTCAGTTAATCAGTTGGCTCCAACATTTCATCTTTTGACAACATTTTTATAATTTGAAAGAGTGTAGCTGGGATAAGTCTAGTCTGAACTGATGCAGTCCAATGTGAAATCGTTTGGCTTCTCAGCTGTTCCTTTATGTTCCTTGCTTGCTTCTTTCTCTGAGGTCCAAAAGACCCATTCCTTCTTTTGAAAGTTTTTTGCTTCTTAGGCATTGTCGTGGTTTAACCTTTTGGTTTAGCATTTGCATTCTCTCTTTTAATCTTTGGCTTCCTAGTCTTTACCTGATGAAATTTCCAACTATTTAACCATGACTTACTAACCTCCAGTGGATACAACTCTGGTTTTATTTAGTCTGAAGTTAGACTGTTGAGAGCTTTTAAAAATCTCACGCTGAGTTGTCTTCTGGCCTTTTGAATCTATCTTCATTGCACTTCTCACACCTTACACTGTTTTCTGTTACCTTTGTTTAGGCTAATTTTCCATCTGGGATGATATCTTTTAGGTTCAGACAGCATCTTGAACCTTCCCATTAAACTTTACCATTGAGTTTGGAGGTTTCTTTTGCCTCCTTAGTTATTCTCAGTACTCCACGCAGTAGCTGCTTGTGGTACGCTTAGGTGTTTGTTTGATCTGTCCATCCATTTTAATTTGTCCATATATAGATGTTTTTATGAGCTTTTTAATTTTTTCTTTTAACATACTACCTAAAATTTCTCAGAGCATTTTTAATTCATTCTTGAGGAGAACGGAATATTATCTTAATACATGGGCAGCGTAAGATTTATGATAACCGCTCTCCATGTGTTCACGAAGCATGTGAGTGATGTGGCAGATAAACTACATCATTGCTGTTACTTAGCAACCGCACTGGCATCTTAAGATGAAGTGTTTTGGTTTTGGAAATGCACAGTGTACGCTGTCCTCCTCCTTTCAATGTGAAAAATTGGGATGTGTTATAGCCGGAGAGAGAGTGGGAGAAAACAACGGCTCCTGTGAATCCTTCAGTCATGTTCTCTAATTCCCATCACACTTTTCATCCAGTTCACCCAGTTACAGCTCCAACCCTATCTATACGGTTATTAATCTACAGATTCCAGCGTGTAATTAGGGAGAAAGTAAGCCGAGACATTTGGTGGAACAGAGGAGCTTGTGGACGGTTAGATGGCTAAGGTTGGTAGGAAATTCCCAGGTGTTACAAGAAAATTGTGTATTAGAAGCACATGGGGGGGGAGGGGTGCGATTGCTTCCCTTTGTCTTCTGTTTTTCTTACTTTTCCATGACAGCTGCTTTTTCTTTTTCCATTTCAGTCTTCTTTTTCTCTTCTTTCCAGCTATTCACTTTGTTACACACAGGAATAGCCTACCATGGGAATCTGTGGCTTTTATTGGACTTCAGCAGAGGTGGTCAGTACATTAAAATTCCACTCCATATGAAGTTTATGGGTTTAAAAAATAACGTTTTTCTGGAAAGGAAAGAAAGATCAAAATACTGACATTTGTCAATCTTAAATTAAAAAAAGAATGTAAATAATAAATAAAGTTTGTATTTTTCTTTCAATATTTCAATTACGATTTCTAGATTAATTTCAAGTTTTATAGGGTTATGTTTTACAGTGATAATTATGACATATTTAGTTTAGTGTCATTAAAAACCTAGTAGTTTTTAGTCAGCAGTTGCTATTACTAATTGTAATTGAGGATTGCTGTGATAAAACATATAAAAAATTTAAAAAAATAAGATAAAATACAAAGAAGTAATACAACATGTAAATGAAGCATCTTTCTGGAAGGAAAGTAATTCTTATAAAAAAAAGAATTATTTCTTTTTCAGAATTTTTTTCTAAATCAACACAATCCCTTAAATCATGGTCATATTGGGAATTCAACGTGGAATACATATCCCTTCATGTTTTTCAGCCGAGTTTCATTCTTAATTTTTAACATGTTCAGTAATATAGAATGCTATATTCTAGATTACGTTTAAAGATTTGGAGCTGATAAAAAATCTTCCTTCACAAGTAGTCTCCCAGTTAAGCTAGTAGTTCACCAGAGTAACATATAAGAATCTGCTGCAAAAATACTGTTATCATTGCCCATGTTTATTCACTATAAAAGTTAATTTTAAGACCTCATAATGGATGTTATGTGCGCCAATTTTTATATACTTTATTGTTCTAACTGAACAGATGGGGAATAGAGATACAGTTTTGCCATACAATGATGTTTACACCTTTAAAATGTATGAACAAAGATCAGAATTACATGGTGGACTAATTAGTCTATTGCTGAAGGAATGTTTCTGAGCCCTTCTTCCACTAACAAAAATTTACAAGTCTTAGAATAATTGAAATTAATTCTGAAATAGAATTTTAGAATTCACTTTGATTCCCTTCGAACGAATTAAAAATTGCTAAATTGTATAAAGCATCATTTTGTGGCCTTCTTTAAAAAAAAGTGCTTATGCAAAATCATTTGACTTGCTAATGCTGTCTTTGTTCAAGTAATGATATTCAAAAATACACTTCCTACTGGAGGTGGAAAACCCAATTTAGTATACTTGGTAACGAGAGGGCAACGTTGCGTTCCCTCTGCGAGTGACTCATGTCCTGAACCAAGCTCTTTGGGATGCTCAGAAATTCTCAAGAAACCTTTAGCTTTTTGCAGGATCACACCACTGGTATGGCTTACCATAAAAATAGCATTCACACATTACTGCAGCTTATACATTGCAGGCCGTCAAGTAGTTTCTTCTTTCCCAGGATCTGTTACCTAGAAGTAATTTTCAACCTGTGTCATAATTTCCGTTCTGCCCCTCTCTTTTCCATTGTTACTATGGGCATTCATACAATCGCTTTTATTTAAGAGCTGATCTGTTCCTTGCTTGAAGACACATATCCAAATTCAGAAGGGACTACCGTAGTCTTCACACTGGAAAACGATGGGGGAAGCTGGGCACACTGGGAGTGCTGATGGTTCGAATAACCTTCAGCACTGCTGCCAAGATGCCATAAAGCACAAGCTGGAAGGCAAAGTCACGTCACCCTACAGCTCGTGCTCACTTTCAGACTGTCAGGCATCCAAGACCTTCAGCGCTGTCCAGTCATCCAATGAAGCGAGCCACAAAGATGTTATTCACCGATAAATGAGCCGCTGATGCTGTCAGCATCCAGTTTGCCATCTACACCTGCTGTATGTTGGTACTGCATCTAAATCGATCATCCCAGTTCAGATATGGTGATGCTGGGCTGCTCAAGGCTGGTGCAGCTGTAAGAGCTACTACTCACGCAGTTTGTCCCTTCATGGAGATATACTACTTATTGCAGGCTGCTGTAGTGGATACCTGCCTTCACAGAGGTACACCCTGCATCACTGTATCTGAACTGGGACCATTGTTTTATTCTGCTGGATCGTCACTGCACAGAAAACAGCTGTCCCGTGGGACCAAATCCTGGTATCCCTACATGTAGATCCACAGCAGAAGATGGCGATCTCTGCTGCTTTAGCACACTGTTCCTTCTTTGAAACTGGGCTCGTGACAGTGTGAAATGGGGTGCTGAGAAAACAGAGTACAAGTGGTGCCCAGAAGAGAAACTCAGCACCGACTGTGCTCCCATCTGTTTGGAGCCTGGCACCCTGGCACTCTTCAGCTGCAGGCATTAGATTGTGTAAGACACACTGGGGAAAAGCACAAATGGAGTCAGTGCAGTTAGTGTTGAATATAACAATAAATATTTGGGAATTTTCTCCTCCCCCAAGGACGACTCCTCTTCTTGCTGGGCCATCTCTTCTCCTCAGATAGCAAGAAAGGAAAAGGGATTGTGAAAAATGATAACAGACCAGATGGAGGTAGTGGGAATTTCTGTGTCTCTGTGTTGCATTGCCTTTTAAAATTCCTATATTTCTTCACAATGTTACTTTATGTTCCTTTATGTAAGAAAAAGGGAATGTAGAAATAGCTTGATGGGATTAGTTCTGAGATCCTAGATCGTATAATCTTTCATACATATATTAGATGAAGTTCTAGTATTGAGCATGTTAAGTATTTCAATTACAATGCAATGTAATTTTTAGCAAGAAGTCACCCCAGAACAGATGAGTACCAGTAACAAGAAGTAAATTAAATTAACATAAAAGGAAGGGAGATCACAAATAGGCAATAAATAATCTTTCCAGATTCCAGAGCAACATTTAACACCGAAATACTGTCACTTTATCTACTATCTGCTTAACATGCATGCAATTAATTAAATTGATATTGACCAATTCATAATGTGCCCAAAGCTTAGATTCCTCATGATAAATTTCTGAAAGATTTTCTTCATAAATGTATACTGTACACAGTAAACGTAAATTTTGACAGCGGGCAACACCTGATGGAATATTTCTCATCCCTACTAGATTGCTAGTTTGGCCTAGGATGAAGTGTGGAAACCATCAATCAATGACCCTAAAAAGCTTTTCTCCTGTTTCGCTTCCTATTTAGATGAATTGTGTGTTTCATGTGGTGTCATTTTTCTGTCGAAGGTAGCACTAGATTCAATGCAGCACAAAACAGTCACTGACGCTTTGGCCCTGAATTGTTCTGATTTATACCTATCCTTGATTTAAATTATATTAGTAAGCTTCTGACATCAGCAGCTGAGATGACTCTGAGTGATTGAACACCTGCCATCAGTCGAGAAATGAGCTTAAAGAAGATAGGGTTAAAAATAGTCCTCCATGCCACTGTGGATTTGGAGGCATCCCAAAGGGTTAGAAGCCCCAGCCCCTCCAGGACACGGCATGTGGTGCTTCCATCTCTGGACAGGGAGGGATGGGAAGCCCTTGTGTACCCTTCCCCAAGGGAAAGCTTGGTTTCACTAAGCCTAGTCTTTGGGAAAAAACAGTTGCTCTTTCACAGGTTTTATGATGCTAGTCCAGAATGTCCTCATGGAAAAATTAAGCAGTGCCTCCTTGGTCCCTGAAGGGAAAGTAGACTTGGCTTCTATTTTTGTGACTACAGTCACTAAATTTATGAGAACAATTACCTGGAATTTCCCTGACAAGTATCTTCACTGATATGGGGTGCCGGTCTGTCTTTTCAAACATGTCTTGTTACTGTCCTTGAACTTCTTCCAACTGTTCAGTACTCTTTTGGGAAAGAAGTACCTGCAAATGCACATATTTTAGTTTTGGTCAGTAATGGAAGGACATTTGCAGATGACACCAAGTTGGGTGGGAGTGTTGATCTGCTCGAGGGTAGGAAGGCTCTGCAGAGGGACCTGGACAGGCTGGATGGATGGGCCCAGGCCAACTGTATGAGGTTCAACAAGGCCAAGTGCCGGGTCCTGCACTTCGGCCACAACAACCCCATGCAGCGCTACAGGCTTGGGGAAGAGTGGCTGGAAAGCTGCCTGGCGGAAAAGGACCTGGGGGTGTTGGTCGACAGCCGGCTGAACATGAGCCGGCAGTGTGCCCAGGCGGCCAAGAAGGCCAATGGCATCCTGGCCTGTATCAGAAATAGTGTGGCCAGTAGGAGTAGGGAAGTGATTGTGCCCCTGTACTCGGCCCTGGTGAGGCCGCACCTCGAATACTGTGTTCAGTTTTGGGCCCCTCACTACAAGAAGGACGTTGAGGTGCTGGAGCGTGTCCAGAGAAGGGCAACGAGGCTGGTGAGGGGTCTGGAGCACAAGTCTTATGAGGAGCGGCTGAGGGAACTGGGGTTGTTCAGCCTGGAGAAAAGGAGGCTGAGGGGAGACCTCATCGCTCTCTACAACTACCTGAAAGGAGGTTGTAGCGAGGTGGGTGTTGGTCTTTTCTCCAAAGTAACAAGCGATAGGACGAGAGGAAATGGCCTCAAGTTGCGGCAGGGGAGGTTTAGATTGGATGTAAGGAAAAATTTCTTTACTGAAAGAGTGGTGAAACATTGGAACAGGCTGCCCAGGGAAGTGGTTGAGTCCCCATCCCTGGAGGTATTTAAAAGACGTGTAGATGAGGCGCTTAGGGACATGGTTTAGTGGGCCTGGTGGTGTTGGTTGACGGTTGGACTCGATGATCTTAGAGGTCTTTTCCAACCTCAATGATTCTATGATTCTATGACATAGGTAGAAAAAAAAAGTTATTCCCTTCCTGCACTGTGATTTCCATATACAGAATTCATTATTGTATGGTCTTTTTTTACTGCCTTCTTATATTGCAAACTTATGTCTGGTCTGAATCACTCTTCTTGACTTTTTTTTTTTTTTTTTTTTTAACATCTCTTTCTCCTGGTTACTCCAGCCCTCTGGAAATACACAGCACAGATTTTCAATTATTTCTAACCAGACCAAAAGTTCAGTCACATTTTACCTTTCTCTATATTTCTAATTACTCATGAGTCTTGCTTTTTATTTTTTTAACCGAATTTCATGAACATGCCACTTACTTTATCTTAGATAATTATAGAAGATGGCAAATAAAACCCGTGAGAGAAATTTTCAAAGGCACACAGGTGAGAGATCCCCAATTCCCTGTGGCATTTACTGAGACTTGGTGTATTGGGTTTGCGTGGCAAGGTTTTGGTAGCAGGGGAGGCTACAGGGGTGGCTTCTGTGAGAAGCTGCTAGAAGCTTCCCCTATGTCCAATAGAGCCAGTGCCAGCCAGCTCCAAGATGGACCCGCCGCTGGCCAAGGCCAAGCCAAGCGGCAGCAGTGGTAGCATCTCTGGGATGACATATTTAAGAAGGGGGGGAAAAAAACCCTGCACAACAGCAGTTTCAGCCAGAAGAGAGGAGTGAGAACATGTGAGAGAAACAACTCTGCAGGCACCAAGGTCGGTGAAGAAGGAGGGGGAGGAGGTGCTCCAGGTGCCAGAGCAGAGGTTCCCCTGCAGCCCATGGTGAAGACCATGGTGAGGCAGGCTGTCCCCCTGCAGCCCATGGAGCTCCACGGTGGAGCAGATATCCACCTGCAGCCTGTGGAGGACCCCATGCCGGAGCAGGTGGATGCCCAGGAGGATGTGACCCTGTGAAGAGCCCGCACTGGAGCAGGCTCCTGGCAGGACCTGTGGACCCGTGGAGAGAGAGGAGCCCATGCTGGAGCAGGTTTGCTGTCAGGACTTGTGACCCCGCGGGGGACCCACGCTGGAGCAGTCTGTTCCTAGAAGGACTGCACCCCATGGAAGGGACCCACACAGGAGCAGTTCATGAAGAACTATAGCCCGTGGGAAGGACCCACGTTGGAGAAGTTCATGGAGGACTGTCTCCCGTGGGAGGGACCCCACGCTGGAGCAGGGGAAGAGTGTGAGGAGTCCTCTCCGTGAGGAGGAAGGAGCGGCAGAGACAATGTGTGATGAACTGACCGCAACCCCCATTCCCTGTCCCCCTGTGCCGCTCGAGGGGAGGAGGAGGTAGAGAATTTGTGAGTGAAGTTGAGCCCAGGAAGAAGGAAGGGGTGGGGGGAAGGTGTTTTTAAGATTTGGTTTTATTTCTCATTATTCTACTCTGATTTGATTGGTAATAAATTAAACTAATTTCCCCAAGTTGAGTCTGTTTTGCCTGTGATGGTAATTGGTGAATGACCTCTCCCTGTCCTTATCTTGACCCATGAGCCTTTCGTTATATTTTCTCTCCCCTGTCCAGCTGAGGAGGGGAGTGATAGAGCGGCTTTGGTGGGCACCTGGCATCCAGCCAGGGTCAACTCACCACAAAACTCTTTTTTTTTTTCCTGTCTCTGAAAAACTCATGTTATCTCTGTAATGATGCCTATGCCCTTCCCCTCATTCAACAGGACCTGTCAATCATCTTTAACTGCAGCTTCCCACTTCCACTCCAAGTCAATTTGAATTAATTTTACAAGTAAAGTTTCTTGAAATTGAAATCAGGAATTACTATACTGTCCCGTTCCCTTCATCCACTAATTCTGTAGTGGTTACTGAAAGGAATAATCAAGTTTGTTTGACAAGAGCTATGTTTTAATACTCCTTGTGAATCTGTCTCATTCTCACACTGTGGTAAACAGCAGTTGCCTGAGCCAGCCTGTGATAGGCATCTCAGTAGGAGGCAAGCAATGGTGCTTCCAATAAATTAGCTGTACATCAGTGTTTCTGAAAATCTACAGAAAGCTTCTGTGTTCCTCTGTAAGTCTACACACAGTGAAGCTGTCATGGATGGGAAGAGAGGGGGGAAAAAAGTCAAGAACAGGACAAAAAGCTTCTCCATGGCTTTGAAAGTGACTTGAGTGGTTTTCTCCAGTCTCCAAGTACCTGGGGAGCAGTGAGATCTTTAGGTGCTTTAAATTCATACTCCCCACATGATTATCTTGATTGTCTGCTGATGGACATCCTGTGGGCTGGGGCTCCCAGCTTATTGAATAGTTCCTAGCTGGTGATCAGGAGCTGAGATCCTGCTTGACTTCATAGCAGCCATCACAGGCCTCATCTCCCAAACACCGTCAATACCCCACCTTAGAAAACACGGATGTAATTTCATAGATCATGTCTTAACAATGGTGCAAGTGCCATATACTACTCCCAGGAATTACGTTTTTGGGTGTGTGCCACATCCCATCATGATCTTGACTTCAGAAGATCTCAGCAAAACTGCAATACTATGCAGGGCCCATGTCCGGAATTATCATATCTTGTTTTTACTGCAACTATTAAAGGATTATTTTTAGCAGTAAGATACCAGGTTTTTAAGCTGTACATGTGCTTATGCAATTATCTGGTTGATGCTTCCTCCCAGTTCTGAAGATGTGTTATTTCTTTTTCCTCTTCCCTGCTGGTGCCTCAGTCACCCAAGTATATTCAGTAAGAATGATTATTGATGCAGTAGGCGTGTGCTGATTTACTTAATATCCCAGAATGCCTATCATGATTCATTTTTTATTTATTTTGCATGAGATGCATGGTTAGTGCTTTACAGTTAAGCATAAAGACTCATCTTCTGCCCCAAGACAATTGAAAATGACAAAACAGGAACTGGGACTGTTGAAATGAATGTAACATAAATGCAAAGAGATTGGTTGTTCTCTGTAATTTCTATTAGTATTCCTTAGAATGGTTCTCTTTAAACTTTATTACAGTGTGGGGTAAGATCACAATCTCTTCATACTCTTGTTTTTAAATCAATGAAACTCCTTGTGAGTTAAATCAAGTCGTGTCTAGACCATGCTTTTCTGCACCAAATCTTCCTAATTACCTATCTTCTTCTTTGACACTTTCATATTTTTAAGATTTATCAAATTACTTTGCTCTATTGTTTGCTCATCAACTGTGTGATGACCTGACTTACAAATCATATCATGCAACTGCAAAATAGAGGAAAAAGCACTTACATACAACCTATTCCCATACTGAACAGTCTGGTTGGTATGTGATAGCTGAGAAATTTTGTCATGTGTCACTAGGTAGGAAAGCTTCTGCATGGATGAGGATGGTTTTTCATAGGCCCCAGTCCTGCAGCCTAATGTTTAAGCAAGATGCTATGGTTGGGCAAAGGTCTGTGAGTGAATGGGGTTCTTGCCCATGGGTGTCCAAGTGCAGGATTAATGCCTTAAAATTGCATCCTTAAGCTTCCCATCTGTTCAAGTCCTAGCAGTGCAGAGAAATATTCTGATGCAGCTGGTAGCCATGAGTTCTTATCTCATGGGAGAGTGATAGCTGGAAGAGCATCATGTTCCTCAGAAAGACTGGTTAAACAGTTTAAAAAATGAACATTTAACAGTTTTGCAAGCTCAGCTACCTGTAAGAATGGAGACCCAGACCTTTCCAGAGACTCAAGGCAGGGTATCTCCAGCTGAATTCTCCAAGGAACCCCATCCACCAGGCAGAAGTACTGGGGTAGGTGGCTGGAGGGCACTTTTCTGCTCGCTGACTGCATAGGACATTCCACCCAAAGTTCCTCAAAGGCAACCTTGGGAAGGGGCTGCTCAGCCTCTGTGGAAGGCACTTGTCTGAAACAATTTGCTGGCCCATCGCTGCCTTTAACTGTTGCAATGCTTAACATTTGCAAGTCCACTTATATTACCCAAGTGCAATGCTGAATGGTAGAAAAGATGTATTGTCCTCCTTGCAGAATCACCCTTTCTGTACCTTCTGTGCTCTGCTGTTCTGTATACAGTCCAGGTGGGAAAACAAGCTGCTTTTTTTGACATTTTTTTTGAAAGAGTGTGCTATTTATTTCTGGCAGCGGGGATATTTTTTGGCAGTGGCATAGTGTATTCTCTGTAAGCCATCGTGAGCAAATTCCTATTTTCTTCCTTCTTTTTCACGCAGTAACTCCTGGGCTGCACAGCAGAGCCATGTAACTAAAAGGATTGCTCCCACCTGGGATTCTCAGTTTATTGGACACCACTAGAGGTGCTACCCTCCCCACCACAGGAGAAAGTAGTTACAGTCTTAACCTCCTTCTCTGTCTGCAATGTCTTACATGGCTGAATGATGCCAACTGCGTAGTCTGCGGATTCAGCATGGAATTTGGGTTATTTTGTTTATTGGTTTGTGTTTTTTTCCCCTCTGTAAGCTTTCTTCTAGAGACACCAGCTGCAAATCTGGGCCGGCAGCCAACTTTGTCTCTCCTTGAATAAAAATAGGACGGAGCTAGTGGGAAGTGCAGAGAGGGCAGCGGAAGATCACACAGCCACTTATATCAACCACGCGATGCTTGCCCAAGCTACAGCAAGCTGCTGAGGCGCTGCCCCAGAGACGGAGTCTTAAATGATGCCCATATAGACAGATAGGCACCTGCAGATGCATGGCCCCTTGCTGAGCAGGGCCCAGGGCGTGATGCCCATAAGCTGATCTCAGCTTCTCCTGAACTTGCAGGGCACAGAGCTGCAGGAGGAGAGGGCTTACAGCCCCGCCGCACGAGCTGTGCCTGGGCTCTCCCTGCGCCGCCATGACACCCGGGTGGGAAAGTGGCCCTGGAGGGTCCTGGAGGGAGCAGAAGCAAATGCAGTGTGCTCAGCGAGCATGATTTTCCTAGGCTGAGGTGGGAATCATCAGTGGATTCTCCTGGGGGGAAGCCAGCAGCTCCTCTGTGCCGTTTGGGAGAGGTCGTGAGAGGGGGCTTGAGGCTGGACTCAAGGGCATGAAAATAAGCAGCAACTGTTCAGTAGGTGGATGATGAGGGTGGAATGGGAAACAAACTGCAATTTCTTCCCCGGCATGCTGCAGAGGGTAGAAACATGCCTCCAGAAGAGAATTAAGTTGAATAGTAGGGAAATGAAGAGAGGCATTTCTAAGTTCTGCCAACCTTGTCTGGCCCAGAAAACTTTCTCTCTGATTAATCCACCCTTTCACTGAACTGATAATTGCCTCCCAGCGCAGACCTTCCCTTCCCCCTCCTTGAGCATCCGCTCACGGTGCTTTCTTCACCAGCTGCCTTTTGACTGATTGCATTGCAGCAGTGCTGCGTATCGGACACAGATCTGCGACGGGGAACGACTGCTCAGCTCCAGCATCACTAACATCCCCAACAGCACGACAGGTGCGTCCCTCACCTCATTAAAAAAAAATCAGGCTTTCGGGGAAATCCGGAGCAGCAAAGGGATTCCAGAAGGTGGCAGATGTGGCTGTGCAGATGTTCTGCTGGATAAGCTGGAGACTGTTCCTGGGTACAAGCCCTGGGGTGTAACCCTTTGGTGTGTACTCAGGTTGCAGGCATTTGGGTAGTTAGGTGATGATGGATGGGCAGATACCTGGAGGTTTAGGTGGCAGATGAGTTACAGTTTAAAAAATGTCTGGGATGCTTGAATTGTAAGCAAAGCTGCCAGTCTGCCTCTTTATGAACCCCCACCTGTGGACTGACGTCCTGGCCTCTGTCCGTCCCCATCCCCAGGGAGCAGCCCAGTGCCGGGGCTGGGGTTGCCCCTGGTGCCTCGGCTGCCCTGCTCCCTGGCTGGGGCGGTGGGACCAGCCCTGGTTGCCAGGCCCCGTCCTGCTGATCCCCAGGGAGCCCCCACTGTCCCTGACAATGTTTATGCATACAGGAGCTGTTCAACTGGATAGAGATATTCTTAAGAAGAAAAATAAGACTGGAATACTAAAGTAGGAATATATATATATAAAAAAAGAATAGTCACAAAAATGCAGGAACAGCAACAATGCCTCTGTCATAGTACAATTGCAGCTGATTAAAAGTAATCACTTTCCTGTAATTTATCTGTATTTTTCAGGTCAGGGAATAGAAGCTGTGCAAATACCTGCCGTGGGCAGTTGTGCTCACTGCTCATCTCCCCTTCCTTGCATTCGAAACAGCTCATAATAATTTCATTCAGGACAGAAAGGTTATGTGCTTAAACTAATACTGGACAGGAATGAAGCTGTAATTCTGTGTATTGGAAGCAATCACCCACAAAATATAGCTCTTCCAGAACAGAAGAGTCCAGAGGATGATGAAATGTCAGCATGCTTCTGGAAATACCTGTTTGTCAGAGAAACAAACAAAAAAAATCCCATTCTCTGTCTCCCCCTTCAATTTCTGTAACTGCTAAGACTGGCTTTTAAAAACAATGGAGCTGGTAGAAGAAAAAATACAAACCTTAAAAAGTCAACAAGGAGTTAGGCATGTCCCTAGGGATACTGGGTAAAGATCTCTTCCTATTGTAATATATGAACAGTGTATCAAACAAAAAATTGTGTATATACTTATAATGGGTTCTAAATCCTAGAACTAGCATTTGTCATTCATTGCCTATTCACATCTCTACTCACAAAATCTTAGATCTTTGCTTATTTAGACACTGTCAATATTACTGCCCATTATATCAGTAGAGAGGGGTCTTTAAAACTGGAGACAAAGCATCTTACACCCCTATTAGGCCTCTTTTACTGTCATTTCTTGTAAAGAGCCGTAGTGCAAATGAGAATCTAGCACATTCCTCTTCATAAACACTGCCATTTATTAGCAGGTTAAGATAGGAGAGGAAGAGTCCTTTTGATGCGTAGCGTAGAAGATAATTAATTAGAGTTGTAATTCAGCAGAAAAGTGTTAAATTTAAAATTCAGAAGAATTATAAAACTTAATGAATTGGCCTGGAATATGCTGAAATTTCTGACAACTTACTTAATTGCCCTAAATTAAATGACCTAAAATCATGATCGGATATTAAAAAATGGAATTGGTTAGCCTGACCTGTGAGCAGGCAGTAAATAACAAACTGAGGAGGGATTGATAATAAATGTATATTCTGAGAGGAAGAGAAAGCATCTCTATAGGAAAATACAAATAATTTATATAATAATTCCTGGCCCATGAAGATTACCATTTTAAATCTGTTTCCATTCATTTCTAGGAAGACCCAAAGGCTTCAGCAAGGGGACTTCAAATAATATTTTGAATGAAGGAGTTCCCAATATAAGCATTTAAAGCAGGAGATGCTGAATGGGCAGTTTTCTTTCTGCTGCTCTGTTTTCCTACTTCACTTAACTCCCGTCTCCTTTGTGCTGTGAGTGCCCGGCAAACGGTCTGTCAGCTTTCACAGATGTTTGAAGACATGGACTGATGAACGTGCTCTATATACAGTATTTGTGCTCTTTGGATTTTAATGTGTTTCCTAGATACTTAGCAGAGTTCCATAACCCCTACACCAAATCCATAAAATTAGCGAAAATGGCAGGGACATTTAGCTTAATGGACTATGAAGCTGGTACAGCTGAACCTGAGGGTACACACAGAAGCCTTACGCACTGTTCTTAAAAAAAAAAGTTCCTAAATAAAAAAAAGTTTATTAAAACAGAACCACAAACATAGAAATAAAAAAAAGAGGTTCTGTTAGCTTTGAGGAGCCCAACTTCACCCTCCATTTACATGACTATAAACTCTGACTGATGCCACTGTGCAGCAGAAGAGAATCTGGGCCAGTGTGTAAGTACTGTGGCAGGCTTAATCATTCCATATGTTTGTTTATTTTATCAATTCCTCCCCCACATATGACTAACGCATGATATTCAGGCCTTCCAGGAGATGAAAAGAGCTGCATCCACGGCATTCCCTGTGGGTGCCATTCACACTGGATCTAACGCAACAGGTTGATTTAAACGCTGCCCTCCCCACGCAAGGTGTCCTGTAGCCAGCCATGACCCACGCTGGGAAGGTTCACAACCTTTGCCACTGGTGACATCTGGAAGCACGCTTAGAGGATATTTACTGAAATAATTTTCATCAGCTAAGTGTCTGTTTCCTCACACTGATCGAAAGTGAGCCAACTGCTCCCAAAATGTCAGCGTTTTCCCTTTTTGTTGCCTTTTTCATTCTGCTGAAATCATGACGTGTTCACCACAGCAGTGGCTGCTGCCAAATGGCATAAGATCACTTGCACTACAGAAATAAAACTGTATGCAAATCTAAGGGATTCGGAAAGCTACTCAGAGGCTCAGGTGGCTTTATTCAATAAAAGCTAAAGCAAACAGGCCCTGAAATATGGCGTGGTAGGGACCTGTGCTTCATAAGGCAGAAACACTGCAAACACTGTGATTCAGCGCTGAAGTTCTGGGCAAGTTTCAGTGTTTGTCAGAATCAGAAAGTCATCCACCTAATTAAGGATTGATTTTAAACTTACACTTCCCGTTCATTATTATGCACTGCAAGAGCGTACTACAAACATTAGTATCCCATTATTGGTTCATAATGTGGTGCCATTACTCTGTCCCAGCTCAAATTACCACTGTAATGGCTACTGGCTTCCAATATCCTACCCCAATGTGAGATTCCACAAGGGAGACACAGTTTATGTGAGGCACCACTATAAAAGTCTCGTAATATGCATAAAAGACCAAATTGCGCATAAAAGATTGAACATCATCTGAATGCAAAGCCTCTGCGCTCTCTGCAACAGATGTTTTCTTTCATGCTGCCCAGAAAGGATATATCTTGGGGATTGTTTTAATGCAAATATATATAATTGTCTCTATAAACAGTTGTCGATGCCACTTGTGGCATCTACTTCCCTCCTACTTTCCCATTAACTTCTCCCTCTTTTTAGCTTAGACTGGGATGCGAATATATGAAATAATGTAGGACTCACCCTTTAGAGTGCAAAGACATGCAACTGTTGTCCTCTATGGAGCCGCTCCCCGCTGTCCTGTCACACGCTCTCGATCAGTGTGATTTCAGTTACCTGTACGGCAAATAAATTCGGTTCCTGTTGCCCGCAATTTCTTGTCTGTCTCATTGCCACATCTTGGAGTTCCCTCCTGTTCAGTGCTCACATCAGTCCTTACAACAGACGTGCTCTGCTAAATAAACACCACATACACTCTGTTCCCCATCCAGCCCCTTTAAGGTTATCATTATTTATTTATTTCAAACTTTGCACTTTTGAGAAAGACTTTAATTATAATTCTCTGTTCCTATTTTTCTCTATTTACAGTTGCCATCATGCATTAACTATACTTGATTGAATAATCTTTGAACTATATCCTTAGGAGTAAGCCATATTTTAAAACAAAAGATAACGTATCACTCTAATAGGGACATGCAATTCAGACTACCACTTCTTTTCACACACAATTTATTTATGCATATATGAAATGTAGACAACTACCCAATCTATCAGGGAAAATTATCCATTTAATTTTTCTTTCATCTCTCTCCCTCTGTGATCTGCATCTCACAGTCAATAACTCTCTTCCTCCCACATCATATGTCCTGTCAGTTTTCTTTTCTACGATTTTAAATGAAAAAGGTAGCGTTTTTTTTAAATCCATGCATGATTTTTTGTATTTGTTGATGCAAGAACCTATAGCATTTTTTATTTTACTTTTCAGAAAACTAGTTCTCTCTCATTAAACATCCACTTCTTTGCCGTCTATCATATTAAGAAAACTTGCATACTTCATAGCATTAAGTAATACCTTTTCCATTCACAGCCGTAACCTGCAGTCAGAAGTTCTCTACTTTTTCTTCCTTATTCCTAAGTGAGGAAAGATTGAAAAATGTGCTATTAAAAATCTCTGATAAGGATTGGGGACCATTTCCGCTCAATTCACTGATAATAAAGTTCTAATCTTTGACTTGAAGTTAGACTGTGGCCACGTGAATGAAGCTGTGTAAAGAGCCTACTAATGCAACTTGTGTTATCCGTTTCTTAAAAGAAGGATTAAGGATTCAGTTTCCTCTGAGCCCATCCTGACATACTGAAGCTAACAAGTATTTTGACAGTGAGTCTTCTTGAGTTTTTGTTACCATGGGGACTCTAAAAGATAGACAGCTATCTAAGGTATTTGTGTGGAAGTTATTGTTTTCCCCCTTCTTTAGTAATAATATCTGAATTTGTTGATGCTTTTGCTTGCCAATTTTACCATTATCAAAATTACATGTCCTTATTTCTTTGACAGATCTCTAATAATGTGATATGAAACATTGATACGAGGTAAAAATTTTATGTTATTTCATTCAGGAAGGGCTGGGGAAAGGAAGCTGCCTATTTCCATCAAGTAATTAAAAGGTTTGAATGTTTTGATGTATAGGGCAAGTGTACTCTCTGACTGGAATAACAACTTGTGTTTCAGTAAACAATCATCTAGCTTGCACCATATAAAAATCGAAATAATAAAAATTGAATATGAATATAGCAGAAACATAAATCATTTATCTTAGTAAAATCTTGTTATTTTGTAGGAACTTTGATCTCAAATCATATAATATTATATTAGACTTAAATTATATTTCTGATGAGATGGAACATATTTATGTTAGAAATGGTCTAACTTTCAAAAGGCTGTAAAGAGGTCTTTGGAAGGAAACAAAATGGTTGAGGGGGTATATTTGTTTATTCTTGCTTTGTAATTAACCGTCATGAATGACTTAGAACCAATCTGATTAATGGGGCATTGTCTTTGCAAATTTGTTTTCTGTACTGTAAGGAAAAGACTGAGGAAGAACTGTGAGAAAGGTTATTAAGACAGCACCGACTTCAATAAAGAGACTGAGCAAACTCTATATCACTTCTGATGGAACAAATTAACAATGAACAAAACAAGAAAAAAAAAGTCTTTGTAAGGACAACTTACCAAAAGCAAGCAGTAGACTACAATTTCAAACTAAGACCTTAAGGAATGAAATCTGAGCCCTAGCCATCATATGTGACCCAGAGATCCCAGGATTAATGTTCTATCCCTTTCAAATTACAAATTTAGACAAATACTTTTAAAGTTAATTTCTTGAAGGCAGTTGAAGAAATTAGTGGGGACATGCACAGTAACTTTAGTAAGCTTTAGATCAGATCTTTGTCTTCTAATGAGACTTGGCTGATTTAGGTAACAAGTACTGGGAAAACAACATCAGCTTTGAATTGGAGAGCCCCAGCTTCTACTTTCACAATAACTTGCAACATGAAGCTAGCTGAGTTTCTTTATTAATTCTCTTCATATTAAGGCTGATAAAACCCGGTGTCCTGATTTGATATGACAGTATTTGAGCTCTTATTTTCTCTGCAGGACTCACACCTGCAAGTATACTCTGAAACCAAAATAATGGAATCATTAGTACAGTGGATCTGCTCTTGTGCCGATGCCTCCAATTAGCCAGGAAATTAGCTAGGACTTCACAGCTAAGACTGCAACCAGGCCTCCGTTAACTCTATTGATTTCCATCTACTCACAATTTGAAAAGTCAGTTACTGAAACTGGGCGTTTTCAAGAATTGAGGCCTCTTTGATTGTTTTAGCTTTTTGAAATTCTTCATCTTCTGTCCAAGCCTTCTCTTTCTCCTGTCCTAGGACAGAGCTTATTTCATAAGAATCATTTGATTATAATCTATTACTTCTCAGAGATGCACGAGAAAAGATTTCTTTCACCTCAGCTGGCTCCACTGAATATTCTCTAAAATTCTCCTTTTGCCATGTTGTAAGAAAAACTTACTTAACTTTAAGTGTTCTACTGCACATGATCATCCGCTCTGTTGTCAGCTATTTCAACATCAGATACTTAAATACATTTAGATTTGAGAAATTGTGATTTTCTTGATTGTAAACATTTGCAAAAGCTATGAAGTGTTGTTTTCTTTAAATAATGGAGAGACTTAAACTGAAAATAAAAAATTGTGATATAAGGATTTAAAATCACCGTAAACTAAATTATTTTGATGAAACAATACAGCAAGAAACAAGCAGGAATTCTGTAGACACAAACGATTACAGACCTGTGTGTTCTGTGTTTTGCCATAAGAGTTTCTTCCCCCACCTTCCATAAATCGTTTGCTTAGGATGTCAGAAAGGTGCTTAGATTGCATCACTAAACACTTAAAACCCAAGCATTTCTGCAAACCTTGAGAATTTCTTGTGTTCTTTTTACTATTTTTTTTTCTTTTTCCTAGGGAGCCACCTTATATAAGATTAAAATAAAATCCTTACTTATCCAGAGCCCAGAGTACATTATGAAAATTCAGTTTAAGAATGTACTGCAGGTAAAAGCTTTGCTTTAGCTAGCCTGAATGAAATTATCACGGATGAGCATTACAGTAAAAAAGAGGTGGTGGTGGGGAACCCACAACAGATATGTAATGCTTAATGCTTCAAACTTTTTCTGATGTAAAACTTCCATGCTTGGCAGCCAAAACCAGAAACTGCCGATGTTCCTGTCTTTATGGGATCAAGCTATAACGGTTTCATCATGGATATGTTAGCAAAATGAGCTGATTATGCACCAACAGCAAAAAGGTTTCTGTTTCATGATCTGTCAGTGGAAGCAACAAACTCCATCTATTCAAGTTTAAAGCCACAGAAAATAATTCGAAATAACATATTTTAACTAATGTTGTTAAGGTAAAGAAAGATAGTATGAAGACACTAAAATTGAAGCAGATAAAACAAGATGCAAGTTCTTTGCGTCTAGGTGCAAGGCTGATTTTATTCTAGATTATTTTGTCTATAATATTCTATTCTATTATTCTATTATTATTCTTTATTATTACTGTTGAGAGCTCTCCAGTTTCAACAGCTGGTGAACAATTCTTAAATATAAATTTCATTCACTTATCGTAATTTTTCTAATATGGACCATTTTTCTAATATGGACATTGTATTTAAGCATAAAAGGATTTCTTTGTGAAAGACCTCTTGTGAAGCTTTTCATTGCATATTTTGCTGGTATAATAATTCTTTGGTCTACATAATACTGTACCTAACTCTTGCCTGAAGAAGAGGAAAGTAACTGATAAATGCAACAATAATATTGGAAGAAGATTGAGATGGTGGTTTGTATTAAAAATAGTCTTTCTTATGCAATCAATTCACTTGAGACCTCTAGGTGTAGTCTTTCGTAAAAGCAAGTATATTGTAAATAAAAAATAACAAATAAAAATATAAGTTTAAAATTCTGTTCCAGAAGCCTGTTAAAGACATACCACAAAACTCACCTATTATGTTATCCGTCAAAGTGGTTATATTGGAAGAATGTTGTTAAAAGTTTCAAGGTCAGTCCTTGCAAAGTTAGGAATCTTCAGTTACACTTGGTATTTAAAAAACACACAAACACCTTTGATAGTCTTACGTGGATGCATACTGTTTTTTCTTAGGATTGGTGTCACATTCAGGGCACTAAATAAAAAAATCTTCATTTTTTGAGCAAATGTTCATTATGCCTGAATTTTGGAAATTTTGAAATGAAAATCTGTTTTTGAGGGGAGCTTTCTTGCTCCTGAGCTGGAACTGTGGCTCCCAGAAATACCTGTCTTTTTCCCACTTTCCCCACTCCCTCCATCATACACACGCACGCTCACTTGCTCTCTCACAGGATAGCAGCAGAAGACCCTCTGACACTAGGGGTTTTTTATACCTTCTGTAAAAATGCTTGAAATGTACTATATATAAATCTCTGAATGCTTTTCATTATGTCTTGAATTTATGCTGGTTGCTGTATCTTCATTTATTATTTTTAATGTCTTCAGAAGGAATAACAGAAGCTAAATCACTTCCAAGAGTCTGAGTTCCCTGGCGCAGAATTTAATGCACTGGTAAAAAAATGTTTTAAAGCAGATGTTTTGACCACATAACGTTTAGGGAAATGGACTGTAACCATCCAAAAATAAGACCCGTGAAGAACCTAATAGGCCGAACTGGAGGACACGAAAAGATGCTCTAAAGAAAGAAAAGCATTTCCAAGGCCTAAAGGTATTCAGAGACCACTAGGGGCCAAGTCAGCCAGATCTGTGCTAACACCTGAGAGGCTGCTCTCCGTTTTCAAGAGGTGAGTGATTTTTCATGGGAGATGCTGGGCACTGTTAATTTGCAGGTACCCAGTGGGGTGCAGCTCACAGCTACTCTGATCGGGGATGCTGAACTGTTTGAATCAGAAGTGCTTCCAACTGGTAGGACTGCTCTAGGCACGGGATGCAGTGAACAAATGATATTGTGGTAGGGATGCGGGATACAGTCCTTTGTGCTCTGCCCAGGTGAGCAACAAAGAGCAAGCCTTACTCTCTCAAAAGTGTCCAAACAGAGGAAGGGGCAAGGGGATGCATTCTCACCCGTGGCATTTTCTGAATGCTCACCAGCTCTGAACTGAGAGAAAAACCTTTCTTCTTATATTTGTAGAAGCTGACATGCAGAGATGACATACACTGTTATTCTTCTGCACCTATGCACCTAACTGCAAAATCAGTACGAACGCAGAGGCTGGCAGAGATGTACAAGGGACGGCAGGATTTCAGCAGAGGGATGTTCTGTTGCAAAATGAACCAGCTTTATTACTTCAGGTTTTTCCTAGAAAATATAGGGGCAGGAAAGAACAAGAGGCATGTTCAGGTATGGTGATCTGCTTGAATCAAGAGCTTTTGGAGGCAACAACGTGCCATTTTGAACCTACTGGACCCAAGGAGGGCACGAGATATTCTGAAGAATAAATTATCATGTTGTAATTGGCCACCCCCTACCATGAGTGAGAGAGAGGTCTTCCAGAAAGAATTCTGTTGAAGCCTTCTTTGAAGGACAGTTTTGGGCTTTGGCTGCTCAGCAGACTGACCTGCTATCAGTGGACCTCTTCAGGACACTGCCTTGTCATCTGCGGAGACCTTTGCACACCCCCTTCAGAAAGTATAATGGCGCTCTTCTGAATTTTCTGGGAGTGAAGCTTGCAAATCCTGTTTTAGAGCTAGTCCAAGGAAGACATGGGAGAATAAATTTGAATGAGAAATATATATATATAAAAATATTTCCTTCTGTTTTGGTCAGTCATTTGCCTGACTCATTCACGGTGCTACTGTTTGATATCAGGACTCCCAAATTCTCTCCCTTTTTGTGCCATTCTCCCCTAGGTTGACCACCATGTACCTACCTATGTGCTTGGACCTCCTCCCTCCCATGCCCTCACCCGCTTACTGAAAAGGCAAAGGGAAAGATCTGTTTGGGAGCTGGAAGAGAGGTGGGCTAGGGAGGACTCTCTACTATGTAGTTTTTTGAAAAACGAAGCACATATTTTCGTGAATCTAGGGATTTTTTTTACATTGATTTTACTAGCTTGAACAAATCTAGCAGTCTGGGACTCAAGAGGTGAGCCATCAAAAGAACATTCCTCAATCACTATTCCTGCAACATATTTATTTAAAAACCAGGGGCCTAGCATTTGCAAGCAATGAGATACATGGCTACTGGGAAAACCCTAATTTTTGGAATGGCTTTGACATTACAACAACAGTAATCTGGTGTGAATTGGGGCCGTTAAAATGTCAAGAAACTAACTGTCTTTGGAGGTTTTGAGGGTAGATTTACTTTATCAGTTTTCCACAAAATGGATCAGAGGAAACAAAAATCCACCAGGTCGAGGAAGATTCATGGGACAAAAGTGGCTCAGCGTATTTACAGAATTCCTAATACTGTAAAAAAATAATTAAAGCCACTGTTTAAAGAGTATTTTCTTCTCTCTTTTTTTTTTTGGTCCTTACTAGTAAATCCTTAACATCAACCCTTCATGTCTTAATATTTTCACAGTTAAAATCTGCAGAAATACACACACACATATGCATATGCATATGTTTAACTTCAGCTGCCATTATTGTAGATTTCTGATACAGCTAATATAAGCTTTTTAATGTACAGTTCACTGAGATAGAAAAGATTATATTAAGTCCTGAAGAAATTTTGTTATCTAAAAAAATCATTGCTGTTAATTGTGTCCTTTGCTCCAGGATGGTATTTATGACAAAAATTAATATCCTCAGTGCTGACTATTCTCCTTTTAGACATTTATGATTATTACTTCATTTGAATTTATTCTGGCATCCTGAGTATCTTAAATCAAGATTATCTTAGTCTAAACGTCTAAAGTATGTATAAACAGCCCTACAGGATCACAACAAAACCCATCCAGTCTGATGCCCTATATTGGAAAGTGATCAGTAATAGGTGCCTCAGGAAACAGTGTAGAAAACAGAGCATCCTTACCCTCACACTCCCTCCCACAACTGAGAGTCGGCAGCTGGGCAATTTCCTGACCTAAGTGAAGGATCATTATGTTTAATAGGTGCTCATGCATCTATTCTCTAAGACTGCCCATTAACCCATTTATACGTTTAGTTCTGCAACACCCTGTAACAACACATTTCCAAACGTAGATAAGTTGTCACCTAGAAGCAGGATCCATGGCCCTGATTTAGGGACTTTGGCTTCCTTTTGCAAAATACAAAGAAAGTTTAAGGGATGGGCCTTTTTTTGGATCGAGGCTTTCTATGCCCCTCTTCGCCTTCTGTCAAATGGGGAGGTAGGCTAACAGGAAGGGAGAGGCACCTAAACACCTTAGGCTAGGCGGTGGCGGAGATCTCTTCAGGCTTATGAGATTATGAGGAGTTGTTACAATATCCAAGAATCTCTGAGGCCCTAAAACCAAACCACTGGCATCTGGAACAAGCAGAGGAAGAAAGAAGATGCCTGTGAATAAAAAGGGCATGCTGTCACCATAAAAAAAAAGGCCATGCAGTATGGGAAGGGCCAAGCTACGTGAAACAGAGATTCAAGTTTTGGGGACGGCATGCCAGTTGGGGGACAGTATCAACACTGAGTGGGTGTAGGCATTTATCTAGGCTAATCAGCAGGGCAGAAAAGAGGTGTATCATGTCAGAGGCAACATTCACGTGCACTAGAGGGACTGGAAATTCTGGTGCCTGATCCTTTGATGGCAGATTAGAGTCTATGTACAGATCTTTCCCTGCCTAAAAGCAGAGAAAGATTGGCTCACTGTCTCTTATTTCTTATAAATTCAAAGAACTGGGTTCATGAGGAATCTGACCACATAGTCTGGTGGACCAGATGCACATCTGAGATGATATTGTATTCAAAATGGCTGCATGCAAGCTGGTTTATGTAATCTGATTGGTAAAGGCAGAATGAGGTAAGGTATGCATGAAAGAGGACTAAAGTCAGTGTGGCACTTAGATGTGTAGCACTGAGTTAGTGAAAAAAGTGAACCAATCTATGCAAAGCCAGAAAAGCTAAATTAATTTAGTAAATTCATTAGAATACACTGGGGGAAAGGGGTTGTTGGGGTTTCTTTGGTTGGTTCTTTTTTTTTCCAAAAGTTGGGAGGTATGTTTTAGTCCATGACTTGCTTTGAAATTTGTATTTAAAGGAAGCCCTTTCCATTCTGTTTGTTTCACTGTATTGAACCTATAATTGTAATTGGACATGCGGTAAGATAAACTATGACATAAATTAATGTAAAAGGTGTGAAGGAATGAACTAAAAAGAGCTAGCCATCTAAAATACAGGGTAGCTTCAATACTTTCCTAAAAGCACTAGGGAGTATTCTCTGTGATGCATCTTCCAGTATCAGTGAGAATTGTGCATGTCAACTGGGGAGTAAAAATAGATCACTTAATGTTCATCTTTCTTCTCATCAAGTTTCACATAAACAAAAAACGAAACAGCAATTGAATCCATTGTAAATCTTATATAGAATCTGCACCTTTGTTATGCAAGCTGCAAAGGAAAGTAATTAAATTGAAGTGAAGACGTGGTAGAGGAAAGTAATTAAATTGAAGTGAAGATGTGGCTTCTAATTAAGATGTATAGTATATTAGTGACTTAATTTCTCAGGTTATTAATTGCTATAAAATAAATGTCTATATGACTCAACCTTTCCAGCTTCTGACTTTAATGGCAATTCAAAGCCCTTGACATTTCCACAGTGTGCTCAGCGCTACAGAGGAAACAGTTTTCCCTTTTTACTTAGGGTCAAAGTAATAAACATCCAACTCATCAGAGACATGTCGAATGTCCATATGGATGCATAAAACCATAATGTGATCTTCCACTATGATTAAACCAATGATGCAGAAAAACCTGTAGACTCCTACTGCTTTGGATTGAGTTTTGTATCTGTTAGCCTATGTAGGTAATCCTGCAGAAATTAGACTGTTTATTTTGATGACTGAGAATTACTGAATCAGGTAATGTTCCATGTGACTGTTTTAAATCTTAGTCTTAATCTAATCTTGGTGGGCCCAATCTGTTTTTATATACCAATGTAATCGGGAGCAGCTCCAGTGATGTTGACAGAGTTATACCTGTAAAAAGATGATATAAAGGATACTGGAATCTACCCACTTTATCTTCATGTGTATGACTTTCTATCCTGAATTTCTTGTAGCCTAAACTTGCCTCTCTGAAAATTAATGGACATTTTTCAATGACTTCAGCTGGAGCAGGATTGGACCATTGAAAAACCGTGTTAGTACCCTCCCAGATGATGTTCATACTCCAGTAAACTCCATTAGAAAAACTAATTTTATTCTAAACACTTATAACACAGCATTTAGGTAGGAAAAAAGTACCATCAATCACTTGGTGTTATCCCATAGACAACACTACACACATAAGTGATGTGCTCAGAAGGCAAGAAGACCCAGATGAATTGGTACAGTTTGTCTGGGTTTTTTCACTTTATAAACTAAAGTGTTTCAGAGATATGAAACACTGTGTAGCTATCATTTCTACTGTTAAACTCAAGCATACAAAAAAGCCTTTTAGTAAAACAGCAGGACTAAACAACAAAGGATAAATTTACATGATTTTACAGGGAAATATATGAGACCAGTATTAAAAGAATTAAAGTTTAATATGGTAGACTTACGATTAGCAGCCAGGCATTAAACTTTAATTTATGTGTTCTGTCTATAGAATGATGTTGGCAATGAAATTTTGCTCGTATATAATAGAAAAAACTCTATATACTTCAACGCAGAATGTGTATTTGTTGTAATAGAAATTAGTGACTCAAGGTTCTGAAAGGAACGTGTTAAAGGGAATATAACTGATACTGGCCGTTAATATATTGACTTTCCTGAGAAGGATGAGTACCCTTTCTTATGTAATTTTCTGAGTTCATGAGACAGATCTGATAATCAAGTGTACTTTAAAATATCTGAAAATCATCAGAAAACCATTATTTTCTGAATTATTCTCAAACACCAGAATGGCCATTGGTCATTCAGTTACCACCTGTTGAGTAAAACAGATTATGTGAAGTTCTGATGAAATGGCTGAAAATTTATGAAGGCAATGGAAGTCATGCAAGATAGCGCATAATAACAAACATAACAAAATTGACAGTTAAAAACACTTCAGAAATTAAAAATAAAAGCAAAAGGTTCAGTTTAGTATGTTAATTGCTTTTTGCCTAGCTTCTGAAAGAATTAAAATGATATCTCTTCTATTTTAATGTCATTTATCTCGTCAAAGTATGTTGACTGTGCTGCTCATGTATGTAATGTCACGAAAATACTATTAGCTTTTAAAGCTAAAAGAGACAGTTACATCTTTCTGTGTAACCAAAGCAGTAGAATTTTACCGAGCAGTTTTTGCATCTAGCTCAGGAAGTTACAGGTTAATATCTACAGAAAGACTTTTAACACTGATTTAAGCCCTCAAAGTAATGATGAAGTCAGGTTATTCCTTGGAACAATGTTATTAGTTTGGGTAGGAAAAAGCATTTTGAATTTTTATTTATGAAAGAGAAAACATTCTCATGAATATATATGTATCTTAGGGCTATTTAAGCCATTCTTATAAGCTGAGGCATTTATTGACTACAGTTGATCATTATTACTTGTTGAATAGAATGCAGTAATTTTCATTTTGTATTATAATAACAACAAATCTAAATAGGCCTGCTGTCTATATTACATTGCATTACACTGTAAATTATTCTCATTTGTACCCGCTGAACTTGATGAAGTAATATGGACAGAATCTGATTCTGTTCAGCTGGCATTTGTGTCATAAAAGAGAGAATCAATCCACCAGAATCAGTTCACCTACACTTTTCCTTCACTGCAGTAAGTCTTGATGAGGCAGGTGTAAGTAAAAGGGAATTAAGGTCTTCTTTCCCTTCAACCTTTTTAAATTCTTTTTTTCTACATGTTTTTCTTATATTCAGCCAAAGCCAACGAGAACGCAGCTCTGAAATAACAGCAGCAGCGTCCTTATGACTCCAGTAAAATTATTCTTTTCATGCAATAAAAATAGTACCCCACTTCCTTTCTCCTGTTCAGGCCTTGCTTATTTACCATCTAAATGTCAGTAACTGCAATAACTTAACCTTTGGTGTTGTTCTAATGGACCTGTAATTAAACAGCAAGATTTTCATTGGCCTCTGTTCGAGTGGAATAGCGCTAGGCACTGCAAAGCGAGCTACCGCAGAGCGTGCGCAGTAGGAAAGCATCCCATCTGTATGTTCGTAACGACGTACTATGGGCTGTGCATCTGCAATACATTATTGATCAAACAGTTGTTATAAATAGGAGCATCTAGTTTTGCTACCAGCACCAACCCTCAGATCTCTGAAAGCAAAGATGTAATTAATGTATTCATATAGAACACATAAATTAAGACTAGAAGACTGCTTACAAACAACTGTGTAAGAAAAAAAAAATCAACAAGAAGAAACTCATTAAGAAGTATAATATTCGTTAGATTAGATAGCTTTTATGACCTGTGCTTCTCCCCAACGTGCCCTTCTTCTGTCAACATTCAAAACCTCGTTACAGATTTGCCAAGACAAGTTGGTTCTTAGTTTGATCAGAGAAAGAAAATCATACAATTCCAGTAAATCTTCTGACAGTTCTGCTGTCAGGGCTGTCAGGCTGGGATACGTATTTTACATTAAATGAAGCAGAATATAGTAGTATAGAAGGGGCTGTAAGAGTCTCTTCATAACAATGATTTATTTATTTTTGCATTAAATATGCCTTTGAGCTGTCAGATGATGCAAGGTTATTGCTGTTGTTTATTATTTATTGTTGGTATTATTATCATGCCTCGGAGTAGCCATGGACTCTGATCCAATTGTTCTTGCTGCCGTACACAGTTCTACCGAGGAACTTACGACTGAGCGTATGTTTAGAGAGCAACCAGAGGCGGGACTGCGGCATAGCAGGTCAGCTTTACTCACTCGAGCGTGGGTAACAACAGCAGTGAAATCACCGTAGCATGCACTGTGGCTGCCTCAGTCCATTCCTGATAAGGTCTTATGATCTTATTGCTGTATGGCCTTACGCTGCTCCCGCTGCAGGCTGCAGTACAACAGTGATGGTGGTGGTGGCCAAGCCAGCCAGCTTGGCACTTGCGCAGCAGCATCACAAACAAGATATAGGACAAGGTGAAAGTGAGATAGGCAGGCAGGCAGTGGAGGAAGCAGTGAGGCCTGCTATTACATGCACAGTGGTCACAGGACACCAGCTGCCTATCTAGTAATGCCTTTATTCAGGGTTTCATGGGAAAAGGAGGAGATTTTGAGAAGAAGGAAATAACACAGTGGTTATTCTTGCAGAGTCCTTTCAAGCCTCAGAGGCAATGGTGGAGAGAACCAAGTTGTATTTGCTAAACAGAGATATCAAATGGGGTTGGTAAGATGGAAAAGCTTTTGAGAAGAACAGAAGAACAATCCAGAGAGATGAGAAACTGAGAATGACCTGTTCAATGAAATGGGCTAGAAACATGAGTTTTGCAAAACCTGCAAGAGTCCTTAGCATTGCATAAGAAAGAAGGGAGCAATGGCAAAAATTACCATCAGTACCCAGCCTATATCCAACATGTTTTTTCTACTGAATAGCTCTGACAGACAATGTGTCCATTTTGTAGAGAGTTTCACCACAGCTTCTTTTTTTATGGGCATGTAGGATTACAAAGAGAATAGCCTAATATATATCCATGGAGAAGTTGGGCTTCTTTGCCTCTATTATTCTGCAAGGTCTTTCAGACCCTTGCTGCAGAGCTCAGACTGAACAGTATCACAGAAAGTAAGACTCACAGGAATATCGAGTATAGGTGTGTGAAAAGGAGGTATTAGACTTCCAATATTTTTACCTTAGTATTGGAAAAATTCTTTCTGCCATAGGCAGTATTTATACTTAGTATATAAATATCTATGTAATCCTATCATAATGACTGGTAATTTTTCCTTTCAAATAGTCATTATACTGTCAAAAGTAAAGCTGTATTTTTTTGAGCTGGTCTGCATTAATGAGGGCTACAGTGTTATTAATATCCTAGATGTATATTCAAAATCATGGAAGACTGAGTTCAAAAGAAAAAGAAATAGAAGTTCTAGTTCCAAAAGGGCTACTCGGAAGAAGCTGAGCATTTTGTCCATGTATGATAAAACAACAGCTGCTTTGGGAAAAATTTGAATGAAATCTGGGAAATATGGAAGAAAAACAAGTGGGAATGGGGAAATGAACTTGAGATATAGTAGTAAGTTATGCTGTATTACTATATTATACTATATTAATATATTACTATGCTATATATTATAGTAGTAAATTGTCTAAATCTGTTTAACATGTTTGTGAAGCCTTTTGCTTCAATAGGGAAACTACAGGACCAGCTGAAAAGAGATGCAAGATGGAGCAATTGGAAAACCTGTTGTGTTCTGCATATTGTAAGGACATGTGGAATGTAAAGGAGATGTGCATACCTGGGTGTAAGGACACGTCTTGTGAGGATGTCTGGTTAACATAAAAGAAAAAACCTCAATAAATAATAAACACTGAGATATGCTAATGAGCCAGAGATAGCAGAGAAGATAGCACAAACTGGATCCCTCAAGTCAATGACTGAGTGGGCCTTGAAGGAACCACTCAAACACAGCCTGGAAGAGGTTTGACCAGACTTTGCAAGCAATAAGAAAGGGAAAAATGAGATTATCATGGGTGTCATGGGAAAGAGACACAGAGATCCTTCTAAAGAGAGCTCTCCTTTATTATTTATTTATTTATTTATTTATTTTTAGACAAGCTTTAAAATTTACCTCCCTAAGAGACACTGTGACTTCTAGGCAATATCAATTGATTCATTTCTTTGGTAAGGCACAGGCTCAACGTAGCGCAGCATTTATAACTACAGAACATGTAAAACTCAATAGGTAGAAACTAGAAACAATTTCATTGATCCAGCAGTGGTTATCTTTGCCTAGGACATTTTTATTTCATTTTAAACCATCTTACATAAGGCTCTTTACAATTAAAGCACATTTTTATTTGCCTAGATTGGAGACTTGATAGAAAATTTGTACTCTCTCTTAAGGAAATTATCTGCTTTAGGGAATGCCTTTAAATATATCAAAGTGGAGGGATCATTACCTTGTCTGCGGCTCATTTGCAATATAATCTCATTTTGGCTCCAACCATCACTGAATGGTAATGGATATTGATCAGTTGTTTTAGCAGTGGAATAACAGCTTCAATTTAATGACTGTGTAATAACATTATAATGGCTGAAGCTGTGAGCAGAACATGTTCATTATTTCACAAACCATACAAGGCAGCATTAGAGCTTTTAATGTATTTTCTGTATGATTTAATTGTGCACCAAGCTGTACTTTTATACATGAAACAATAATAGCACACAGAGGATTGCAGTCTTTTAAAATGTAAAGTATGTACAACTTACGCAAATAGAGATGATCACATTTCCATTTTTTATGTCTAGAAACCTGCTTGCTTTTAAATAAACTTACAGCATTTCATTTCCTTTCAAAGGTAAAAGGTACAATAAATGTAGTCCTAGCAGAAGGAAAGGTAAGCAGCTGTGTCCTTTCAGCTGACACATGCCTGCTTCCAGCCAAAAGGGAGCTAACCATTGGATTAAAAAAAAATTGAGAGAGAACTATAAGATATGTTAAAAATCAGTCTCCAAATTTACCAGACCAGCCAATATGACATAAAGTCTTCTGTTTCCAGTGCACCAGTGTACCAAGCTTCATTAATCACGCTGAAAGCTGTGATACAAAATACCTTCTCATTACTTTTCTTTCTCCTCCATAACTTTTTTTCATATTTTGCATTAATTCCATCCTTTCCTAGTTGCAATTCTTGGCACCATATCCCTTTTTTTTTTTTTTTTACTTCTGAAAAATACCAGCCTTTTTGAAAAGGCTTCAACTCAGCTATTACCTTGACACACAGTGAATTACTAGTTTGTTGAAATAGTGTCCTGGTTTCAGCTGGGATAGAGTCTTTTTTTGCACATAATTTCACACTTTTAAAAAAGTTTCCATTCAACATTAGAACAGAAAAAAATATTAAATTGTTGTCTGATCAATTAAAATAGTGACAAAGAAGCAATTGTGAATTTATATCCAATATTCTAATTTCCATTATGTATATATTTCTAAATGAAACAAAATGTTCATTTTCAAAGTGAAAAAGAAAATCCGATCTTCCAAAAATATCAAAATACTACTGTGTGTTATTATTTGAAAGAAATTTGTTGAAATGGAGCTGTAGAAACTTTTTAAGTCAGTCTAATTTCATTTTTAAAACATTAGCCTGAAAAAATGTTAAAAAGCTAAGAATTTTTTATAATTGTATCAGCGAGCGTACTTTAATCTTGGATTTACTCAAATGTTTGAGGAATCCTGCAAGTTTTTGAGAATGAAAGATTCTTCTAATGTGTCTTGTAGGATGTTTGAAACTTGTGATGATGTTTTTATCAAATTTGTTTTTTTAACATTTACTCTTTCAGCACAGCCAAAAACTTTTTTCTTTTAAACTTCCCATTGAAACATGGTGCTTTATACTTGTGCTCGCTGATTTTAGTACATTTTCCTTTCTTCCCTTTTATTTTTAAAGAAATGTTAGGAGTGTACGGAGATAATATTATTAGCCAGGAGTAAACAGATCTGCTGTACTTGAAGGGAAAAAAAAAAAATCTAGTCTCCATAGCATGTCTACTCTTGGCTCAATTTTAATTTAAAATATTAAAAGAGAGGGACAGTCACTGGTGTCATTAACATGGAGATTGGAATCTATAGAGGCATAGGAAAATTGCTATGAATGAGATGAAAAAGAGCAAAGAATCAAGATCAGTAAGATCGGTGGAAAAGAAAAAAACGCAAAAGAGTAAGACAAAGCTCAGAGAAGAGTTCAGAAGAATCTGAAAATCGGCACCTTCCAGTTCTCAAAATGAGGAAAGAGACTCTCAGTATTGGTGTTTAGCTCATATAAGATTAGCCTTGCACTTAATGCATGCTTGAATGAATAATTCTCAAAACTCTCCCAAATATGGTCTCCCATCCCTCCCACACATGCTATTGACAAACCTGCAGTGAGTGATGCATCCCTTACTCTAACTTGAGAAATAACTGCTTTTATTTTTCTGTTAGATAATTTAATAACAAATCTGTGTTGTTTTAGTGGACTAACACAACTGTTATGGCCTACAAAACTGAAGGGTACTATTTCTGTTTAGTAGTGGTAAACCTCTGAAATAGTTTTCATTAGTTTCAGAAGGTGCTGGGCTTGAGTGTATCTCCCATACTTTTCTGTAGGCACATATCTCCATCTTCATACAGATAATTGTGGACTTATGACCATTTTTAAAATTTATAATAATTTTAAAGTATACTTTTCTGGGAAAATATCTACCTCTAATTTTCCACAACTTTATTACCTAATATGTTATGCTTGTCAAATACTCATGGAAGAGCTCAGAAGAGAAAGCAAGAGCACATTTTAGAAGCATTTTGAAGATGAGGAGACCAATCATCTTTTTTTTTTTTCATCATCATGTCCACATAATACTTTTTACCCAGTGCTGTAAAATAGCCATTTATTACACCATCAAAGCCCACTGCTCCGTTTGAAAGTGGAGAGTAGATAAGCTACCAGTCATATCAGACATTACTATGCTATGTATCCCATCTCCGGCAAAATTGGCTTGACATGCACAATTATCTGTCTAGATGCATTAAGTGTACCAGAACCTTCCATTATCAGAAATTAGGCTACTTTCTGATTGTCTTCCTACCAGTACCCTGTGTATGGCTTAAATCTTTCCCAGATGCTTTGAGTTTTGTGGTGGGTTGACCCTGGCTGGATGCCAGGTGCCCACCAAAGCCGCTCTATCACTCCCCTCCTCAGCTGGACAGGGGAGAGAAAATATAACGAAAGGCTCATGGGTCAAGATAAGGACAGGGAGAGATCATTCACCAATTACCATCACAGGCAAAACAGACTCAACTTGGGGAAATTAGTTTAATTTATTACCAATCAAATCAGAGTAGGATAATGAGAAATAAAACTAAGTCTTAAAAACACCTTCCCCCCACCACCCCTCCCTTCTTCCCGGGCTCAACTTCACTCACAAATTCTCTACCTCCTCCTCCCCTCGAGCGGCACAGGGGGACAGGGAATGGGGGTTGCGGTCAGTTCATCACACATTGTCTCTGCCACTCCTTCCTCCTCACGGGGAAGACTCCTCACACTCTTCCCCTGCTCCAGCGTGGGGTCCCTCCCACGGGAGACAGTCCTCCATGAACTTCTCCAACGTGGGTCCTTCCCACGGGCTATAGTTCTTCATGAACTGCTCCTGTGTGGGTCCCTTCCATGGGGTGCAGTCCTTCTAGGAACAGACTGCTCCAGCGTGGGTCCCCCGCGGGGTCACAAGTCCTGACAGCAAACCTGCTCCAGCATGGGCTCCTCTCTCTCCACGGGTCCACAGGTCCTGCCAGGAGCCTGCTCCAGTGCGGGCTCTTCACAGGGTCACATCCTCCTGGGCATCCACCTGCTCCGGCATGGGGTCCTCCACAGGCTGCAGGTGGATATCTGCTCCACCGTGGAGCTCCATGGGCTGCAGGGGGACAGCCTGCCTCACCATGGTCTTCACCACGGGCTGCAGGGGAACCTCTGCTCTGGCACCTGGAGCACCTCCTCCCCCTCCTTCTTCACCGACCTTGGTGCCTGAAGAGTTGCTTCTCTCACATGTTCTCACTCCTCTCTTCTGGCTGAAACTGCTGTTGTGCAGGGTTTTTTCCCCCCCCTTCTTAAATATGTCATCCCAGAGATGCTACCACTGCCGCCGATTGGCTTGGCCTTGGCCAGCGGCGGGTCCATCTTGGAGCCAGCTGGCACTGGCTCTATTGGACATAGGGGAAGCTTCTAGCAGCTTCTCACAGAAGCCACCCCTGTAGCCTCCCCTGCTACCAAAACCTTGCCATGCAAACCCAATACAAGTTTCCAGAGGATTTCAGGTCTAATGGAGCATTTAGCTGCAGTATTCTTCCATGCTATTATTTTTTTCCATTTCATTTTACTCCTGACTCCATGCATTGTTAACTGTCTCTTTGAGCTCAAGCTGTATGAAAAGTAATCCAGTTTATTTGGGAGCACGAGATTAACTTAACAGGATATATCCACTTTTTACTTACTCCAGAATGCCTTTTTTTGAGGAGCTAAAACACTTATACTCCTAACACACAGACATTACAACTATACATGAAGCTGTTTATTTCAATAACTTAAGCAGAAAAATACAGTTTATTTGTAAATAATTTCTATAGCTTAAAACATTGTCTTTAAATTGTACATCTTTAACAGGAAAAACTGAGTTTCTACAATCCCGCCTTTCATGTTTAAAGATAAGATTTTATATTAGCCATCCCAGCAAAATGCAATTAACTGTCTGTGTTTAGTAACTTGCTAATATTTGCCTGTCCTTAGTAAATTCCAGCCAGTCTTCTTTTTCAGCCATTCTGGTTTCAGCCCTCAGTGTAGTAGTAGCAGCTTATTTAAGCAGGTTGCGCAGCCTTCCTTAAATGTATTCAGCATCCCTGTTATAATTTATTCATAAATTAACTCTGTGAACCTCACTTTCACATACTGATCAGTTCATGCTTTAATTTCACACCTTGATGAGCACTGCATGAATAAGTGTGAGAGGCTTGTAAAAATAGGTAGGGAGGATTTAACAGGACAGGAAAGCCTCTTGTTAACTGCAGGTAAGCACCAAACTCACCACAGCTGGGAATCTGGTGTCCACCTGGTAAAAGCATCATTTTACAAGCAACTAACAGCACTTCAGTAATTCTGCTATAACTTCTGTTTGTTAATGATTTCTGAAGTACTAAGAACGATCATATCCTGTGATAATGAATCAATGAAGTTGTCTTTGGACAGGGATGGAGTATACTTTCTGACTTTCAATGCTATTATTTAATATGGCATGTTCTCATTGTTTGATGGTGTTTGACTTGCTCTCTACTATGCTTTTATTGCTTAGTAACCTTATGCTAAGTAACCCATAGCATTTAATATATTTATTATATTAAAATATAATAAACACAGGCTATTACTGTAAGTTAAAAACAGGGCTACAGCCTTTGCCTCCCTGATCAGCTGAGCAGATCACTTGTTCCACGGACAGCTGCATCATCTAAACTCAGAATAATGAGTCAATGCTGAGCTGCGTGAGCAGTCAAGGCCTAACCTTCATGGCGCAGCAGTAATTTGTCTTCCAAGCAAAAAACACAACACAAAACATAAAGGCTAGAAGAAAAATTTCAGGTAGAAAATAAACTGGCAATCCCAGTAACTTGACCTGCTTTTGGGGAGAATAGTTCAATCTAGCCTTTGCAGGAGTAGCCTTCATTATGATGCTATTATTTTATATTATGTTATATAGAGAATAACATTTAGATTTATATAAAAATAGTAATGAAGATGGGGTGAAACCTGTCACTACGAAAGTGACAACCCTATATTTACCACTGTGAACCTCCTCCTCTTCCTAGTGTTTAGAATTTTCTATTTTGACTTCTTGTGGGAATAAATAGACAAAGTGTATTCAGAATTGTGCTTTTTTTAGACTTTAGTCTAACCTGTGTTCTCTGTGCATTTCATTCCTGGCTTTACTTTCTGGAAAATAAGTACTCGCCGTCATATCAGGTTCTCATTTTGCTCAAAAAGCATGGTTTCAGCATGATGGTTCTAAAAAACTGTCTTAAAAACAAAGCTCAGCATTTAAGTTGAGCAGATACATTTGAACCTAGAAATAAATTAATTTCATCTCTGTATTTATTTATTACACAGTATAATGGGACCAGTGTTGAATAAAAAAGCAACTTCACATGGAGCTTTCCACCGGAGCGTGTTGATTCCAAGCCTGGGATGCACGAGGAGCCCCAGAGGAGGAAGTTATCTTTAATTGTTTTTGCTTCATATACTTCAACTTGATTTCCACTAAAGCTGATGGAAAATCTTTTATATTGTAAGGGGGACTTAAGATTCTTTATCACTTTGGCAGTTTTGAAAATGTTATAAATGATCTCTTCTGTTATGTTTTCCCCCACTCTGGCTAGAAGCTAGACTTACTGGTTATCTAATGCTTTGTGTCTTGTCTTGAGAATTTGAGTGGGGGTTTTGCTTGCAAATGTAAATGTGAAAATCTTAGTCACCCTTACTCACAAAATAGTCCTTGATGTTTAGTCATATTTTCTTCACAGTTTTCCACATAAAATCATAGTTATCTTCTTAATTCTTCTTAACTTGGTTCCTGACATGCTTCTGTTTTCTCCCTTCTCCAAGCTTCTGTAATCCGTTTTCCCTCTCCCTTTAAAAAGAAAAAAAGTCTTAAAAATCAGTAGGTGACAACCAAATTTGTGATTTTTGTATCTGTTACTATAATTACTGTATTTTAAGTACGCTATCCAACCTAACCTCGGTAGTAAATCCTTTGGTCTTCTGGGAGTAGTAAAGCTCTGAGCTTATTGTTCCTATTGTAGCAAATCAAACTATAATTTCCAAGTTGGACAGAAAATTATATAACAGGGTCTTGTGTACCCCTTGCTCATGCTGGGGAACATTTTCTCACCTAAATGATCTTATTTAGATGATTCGTGTATCCTCTCCCTCTTCTCGTGCTGCCCTCAAAGCATGTACAGATCTCTGAGACTTGCTGGTGGGTTTGACCAGATATTTTACACCGTGAGTGCAAATGCAGAAAAGAAATATGGCACTTCCATTTCCAGTGCGAGCAGAATCATGGATTTGTGTAAGCTGTTTTCTGGTGATAGTCCTTAGAAGCGAGGGAGCAAGCAAAAAGTACATTAGGCTTTCTTAATATATCCCTCTATAATTGTGTTTATTGCCCTTGGAACAAGGTTACCTGAGAATCAGCTGTGAGCATTAGGACTTAGTATCTGTCTAAAATTCTTCATTGTTGTGAAATCAGTTGTTAAAATTGTAAGTCTGTTCAGGAGTCAGCATTTCTTATACTTCCCATTGCTTACAATCCTAATGAAAACAGAAGAAAACTGTCACAGATAACAATCAAATTCTTAATAAAAGCAAACCAGCTCAGTTGTGAACTCTAGGGCTGCTGGAACAATGCACCACTGCAAGAGCTGTAGCAGGCAATGAAGAACCACATTCTAAATATGCCTCTATATCCAATGACATCACACCCTGAGAACCACAGAACACCAGCTTTTTGTTGAAAACAAAGCGTCACACATTTGTGTTGTGACACAAAAAACATTTGTGTCCAAGCTCTTGGTGTTTCCTTATTATCATGTCACCCACTAATTGGTTAGGTTACTGAGAATAAAATAAGTAAACTTCTCTTTCTGACATGTTGAGGGCATAAGATATTACAAAAGGCCTAGAAAACTTGAAAGCTCTTGTAATCATATTGCTGAGTTAACTCCTTTTTTCTGCCTGTAGGTAGAAGAACAACTTAGATTTCAATAAGATTGCACATACAATCTCAACTCTTTGAAAGATAGTTTATAACAATATTACTGAAGGCAACCCAGGGTCACAATGGAATAAAACACTGTGAAAATTCATGAGTTTTTTTGAAATGTTTACAAATGTTATGAAATATTTCCAGCTTTGTTTGGCATTTAAGAACAATTAAAAATGGTCACAGACAGTGAGACTGAATTCTGCTCTCAAGCATCCAAAGACACTATTATTGAAAGCTGACAAGCAGTCATCGAAATTGCCTGATTTTTTTTCTGCTCCTGACAGAAGATTGAAGTTTTGTAGCAGGAGACTAGAAAATGATGAAGAGCAAATATATATTTCACTTCTGAATTTGTGAAGCTCTGAAATAGTCATCTGGGTGAATGGGAAAATGGCAATAGATTTAAGTGTGTACTGACTGGGCCCAGTAGGATTGTAGGAATTTGAGGTTATTTGGGACTTGCAACCTGAGATTTCATTATGTCTAATATTATTTTTAAAGCTGTTTTGAGGGAGAATTGGACATTATGGAGAGTCTTCAAAACACTAAAATCAGGAGTGGAGCAGACAAAAAGCAGCATCTCTTTTTAGGAAACCTGCAAAAGATCTGGTTTTTTGGCAAGGAATAGCAGTGATGTGTAAGCAATGAGATTGCATTAAAGTGATGACACCCTCCCAGCCTCCAATTTTTTTTTTTTTTTTTAACAACATATTACAGATCTATGTTACTTATGGTACCAGCTCTGAAAGTGCCTCTGCTTGTTTGACAGCTGTGGTGTGGATATAATCTGAGACTTAGAACATCAGCAAATTTAACCTGGGAGGCTCCCTGAGCATCTCTAATGAAAGCAAAGCAAGGCTCCAAAGACATTGGAGTTGATAGTTCAACTGGTAATAGGCAATATTAGTCTGAATAAAACGCAGATTACATCCTGTGCGGGGTGATGCACTGTGAACATGTATATTACATGAACAGAGAATCAAAGGCAAGGATGTGGTAAATATTAAAATGGATTTCCAAGTGCCTTGAAACATCACAGTTTTAAAGAGAAAAAGTTCCACTTTTCAGTAACTAATGCAGAATTGAAACATGTCAAAGTATTCTCTTCAAAATGGTGCGACATGCCAAATGAAGGTATTGTTATAATTGTTGTTCAGGATTTACAATCCCATTCTGCCATTTTGATGGGCTCTCCAGCCTGACTCCTCCTCACAAAATTCATCTCTTTATCTCCCCTTAATGAAGATGGGGGACACGTTGCGTGATTTATGAGCTACAAGTCAATTAAAAAGCATAACTCACAGCAGAAAATAGCACTATTTGAGTTGAATTTTTTTTGTCTTTCAGAGAAAATATTCTGTATTCTCATACAAAACTTCAAAGGTTTCATTTCTCAGATACTTGGTTTTCTAACAGAATATCAACATATCTGTTGAAAGCAGATATTTTTGCCAGAAAATGCAGTCTTCTATTGGTAAAGAAATTTAACAGGAGTCTATTGACCAGCCTTGATTATTAACTATTATACTTGCATAGCTTATGTGACTGAAGGGAAATAATTTCCTTTTCTTCTGCTTCAGAAAGTCTATTTTTTTTTTTAAGTGAATCAAAATTCCCAGAGAAATTTTACATGTAAAACTTGAGTAAAAAGCGGCTCCAAGTATCTACTGAAATAGTTCTCCACTTCATACTGCAGAGAGAAGTTCAATTTATTAATATTTATCTACTGTTGCCTGTTTAAAGTACTGGTTTTATACATTCTTATTCATGGATTTCAAAATGTATTTTAAAACAGCTTAGTTTTTTTTCAGTGATGGAGCTCAGCTCCTAATGCTTGGGTATCTTTATTCGCTCCCCTTCCACTCCTATGCTTGTACTGCTGAGCAGCCCTCTGTCTCTCACCTGGTGCTATAAAGCCGCAGTCACTTATCTTCTGCTTTCTCAGGTGAACAAGGAGAACAGAAAGTTGAATGGTGCCCGTAATTGCAGCACTTAGTCAATTCCTTTGGTAGCAGTAAAAAAAAGGAATGCAGTGAAGCCTTCCTTGATACAAAAGAAAATATTGCACTGTGCCTACTTGGTACTGTCCTAATCCCGAGCGAAGCCAAAGTGGATCAATATTTCGTTTAGGAACCAGAGAGGCTCTAATAGGCACTTGTTTCAGACACCAGGTGATCATCTTGGAAAAGAACTGAAAGCCAAAATGCTAAAACTACTCACTTTGTTCCCATGAGGTACATGTGTATATATTGAAAACAAGTACTTATATCAAACAAATAGGATGTATTTTGATTCAGCAATGTTTATTTTTCTCTAATGCAACATTTGAGTCAGTGGTCTAATTATTGTTCTTCTCAGTCTTTTAGAAACGTTTTTAGATGCTGAATAATTTGCTTGCTTTACAAAAAGACAAGTGTTACAACAAACCAAGAAAAACAAAATACGGTTGTCATGTATATAAGAGCATGCGTGGGGCTCCCACAGTAGCTGCTACATATAGGCAGTCTTTTATAGCCTTAATTATATCATCACTGGAAAATCGGTTGCTGTGTATCTAAATTCATTTGCAAACATTATGTTTTTCACCCCTGAGGAGTAATTTGGTATATAACTACATCTGAAAACTAAACCAGTGAAATTTATGTCATGCCGGTGTTTATTTTGTTGTAAAATTGACTTTCAACAAGCAATCCAATATCGAGTAAAAGGCTCTGATCAGGCAGGGTTATAATGTCATTAAATGCTGCGTTTGTTAATAGCTGCAAATATTTTCTTTCCTACTACTTAAGGGTGTTGAAAAGCTTGTTAATGGGAGTGGAAATGAGCTACAAATGAGTGTATATATATTGTAGTGCAGTAATTCAGCAATTGCTGTTCCTATTTAAACTGAAAGAAAAATGTCAGCAAGAAAAAATGCCAGAGGGATCACAGAAACCCCTCAACCCTGGTGGACATCAGTCTCCAGAATAATTTCCTGAAGAAAATGATGTGAGTTGGATTTTTGAACTATTTAAAACACAACATGATGAAGTAGTGAAGAACATAACAGTCTTGACTTTCCATAGGCAGTGAACCTGAGTTTTAAGTCTGAGATCTAGAAAGCATTCCTCAGACACTGTTGGCCTTGCCCACGTTGAGCAGAGGTTACTTAAGTGTCTGGTAACTTCCCATGTGGAAACAACCCACTGGGAGTTAAACTACTGTGGAAATATATCCATCCCCTCTTGGCTGGCTGCACTTCTCTGTCATGGCAAGAGAGGAGATGATTTACAGCTTCCTCAGGTGTATTGCTCTTTGTTTTCAGTTTTCCTATCTGATGCTAGTTCATCACTCTTCTTCAGCTGCAGCACAAGAGAGGTGACTCCTTATGGGAAGAGATCTGTTCCTGGCACCCCTTTTTGAGAGAGAAGGTGAAGCTGGGATCAATGGCATGGAAATCAATCAAATGAGCTTCAGGCTGTGATTCAAATGTAGCAGCATTTGAATATTCCCCATGGTATAACAGGAACAGTAGCTTGTTTTACTGTCTTTCCGCTTTAAGCCATAGCATTGTTCAAGAAAAGTGGAAAAAAGCCACTTGGCCTCTTGAAGGAAAAAACTTAGATGGGATGTGTCAGTGAGAGCAGTATCTGTCAAAGGTCAGAGATGTGGTGGCTATGCAGTAGTATAAGGAGTCCCGCTTGCATTTTACTGGAGGCCACCCTGACTAACGTTAGCTGATGCTAATAGCTTTCATTGCAGATTTTGACAGTTTTGCACCACTGTAGAGCCAATGAAGCTCATATTCTTCCTTTGCACGTTTTTCTTTGTTATGGGAATATATTCAGAGGTAAATTAAAAGTAAAATCTAACTCCGTCTTCTGAGATACTACCTATGAAATCAGTGCTAAAAGCAACATTGGAAGGATAAAGCTTTCATTGTAGAGTGCAACATTTTTTCCTACTTCTTGATTCTCTGACCACTATTTACTTATTGCTTCTGAACCTTAACTGTGAGATATACATTGCTGCTGTGTATAGTTATTTTTTTCCTACTCTTTGGCGTGATCTATTGTTAATTTATCGACAGACCAGATGAGATATGGCTAAGATGAACTGAGTTGAAAAAATATGTATGAGACTAATGCCAAGGGAATGAATCTCAAATTTGTGAGCGTGTAAACTCTGACACCCGAGTAGTCACAAACCATTAAAAGCAAAGCAGTCTTTAACATGCAGTGCAGAACTCCAGTTTGAATTAATATTTTAATTAACATTATTGTAGAAATAAATTAATCTTACAGAGCCCAGAATCTGCCCATTCCAAAAGATACTAGAATTTGCTGCAAGAGAAAGTTAATAAAATGAGAAAATTTCTGATAGGGAGTAGTTTGCTGTTTCTCAGATGAAAGATTTGGGGCCAGCCTCATCTCTACCATACAAAATTACCAGCATATTTCTTCAATTACTTTATTTTTGCTGTTTGTGGAAGGGACTCAAGCCCTTCCCATAGCCTAAATCATTCTGTTTTCATAGCCATATAAGAGTTAGTACTGGGTGCAGAGACCCAAAAAGGGATGAACTGGGGTGGTCCTGTTCAGCTTCTCTACCTATTTACTGTGGATTTTTCCAGCACTATTTCTTGCAAGGAGCAGTCGGATTGCACAATCTTTTCAAGCAGGCTGGAGCAGAGGGAGATTTGGATGAACGTCATGGGGCAGGTATGGAGAATGCAATAAGAGCACAAGCACAGATAGCAAAGCTGTTTTGGGGGGAGGAGGGTGGGTTTCTGGGCGTTTGGGATTTGTTTTTCGGTTTCTTTTTTGGGGTTTGGGTTGGGGTTTTTTTTGTTTGTTTCAATGAAGCTTGCCCAAGGTTTCTTGCTGTTTGCTTCATTATTCTCCTCCTACACCAATTATTGAATTGTTTGCCTCAGGCAACAGATACTTATCTGTCAGATAAGAAGTAGAAAAGGTAAGAACATGTGAGGCAAAATATTAGTGGGAAAAAAACATCTGGCAGAAACAGATGAAAGAGAAATGGATAAGCAGGGGGAAGTAGGACAAAGAGGTAGTTTCATATCTTGAAAATGACCTGTGAAAATCCTCGTATGGCTGTAACAAAAACAAAAATGGTCTCAAAACCCACACTAGCAGGAATTACAGTGTTAGTCTCTTCTTGTGAAGGTGCAGAAATCTCTACACAGCACTACTTATCCTCTTATCCCAAAAGGAAACATCCTTAATGGATATCTGTCTTCTCAGAGCATGAACTTGAGCAGTGATTTATTTATGCCTGGGTGGTCACCTAAAAATAAGAAATGCAAATGTTTGCATATGTAAATGTTAATATGACAAGATAGGGAAGTCACTGTCTTATCCTGATGTGTGCAATCAAATGGAGAGGACAGAGAATAGACTGGGCTTTCACAAGCAGAGTGAGACATTGAGGGAGCAAATAGCAAGAGTCTAAAGAGACCATGAAGAATTTGGAAGTCGAGAAGGTAATCTTAAATTCCTTTCTTGATACAGCAGAAAGGAAGCACGTAAAAAGGTGATAAGATAATTGCATGTTCCTGCAGATTACTTGGTAAAATGCTTAGTAGGGCCAAGAATAATTACTATGTAACTGACACTGGCTCTATTTACTTTGTAGGATTTATAGCAATTATCATATAATTAGACTGCCGCTACCTGATATTTACTATGCAATCAAATGACAAGAGCTACCATGAAATGTGGTAAAGAAGAGAAGGAATATGGCAACAGCGATTTGTAACTTTAATCATTACCAAAGTAACAATTACAACATCATTTAGGACATTTCTGACTCAAGAATGGTTTTCAGAATGGGATATGTGCAAATCACAGACCAAAATAAAGTTATTTCTTTCAAGGAGATTGAATTTTAGACTCAAGATATGTACTCTGATGTTATTTTTGGCCATGCTCCATCGAGCTTGGACAAGCTCCCACCTCTACACAGAGCCTGGAATAATCCCACTGCAGTAAAGCACTGAGGAGACAGGGATATTATTTTCTCAGACTCCCTCCATTGCTAGGAAGACAGAGGAAGAGGCATCTCTAAAGGAAAATTGTGAAGTCTGATGAGCTAAGATGTTGTCTAGAGGTGTTTATTTTTTCCATTGACTATTAAAGGAGCCTAGAGAGGTTGTAATCCTAACATAAGCACCTCTGTTAATTGCATGAAATTGGATAAATTGCACTCAGGCCTGAATTAAAAAGCCAAATAGATTAAAAATAAATTCACCAGAAGCCTGCCTGAAAAGATCAGGCTCTGATTGGAAGATCTCCTGTGTATGCCACTTGTTCATAAAATTATTTGCATCCCACCCCCACTCAGCCTCAGTATAAATAACATTATCACTTTCATTGCCTTCATGTATTTTGCATTTTGCCCTACAAACTCTGAAATGATTAGTTGAAAACTTATATGTGATATCTGAAAATGAGGAAAATGTAATCAGTGTAGCTTATAGTAAAGTACTTACTAACCATGTGTCTTTGATAAATTTGAATTTGGATCATTACTTTTGATTATATGATAAGCATATCAACACGTAAGGAGGATAGCTATGCAGATCATAATACACCTTCAACAAGTGAAGTACATCAGTGTTACTGGAGATGTAATTATATCTTGCAGACTAGTTTCTAGTGAGCTAAAGCCTTTGCTCAAAAAAATTCAAATGACCTTGAAGTAAGTCAAGAGAACATCTGTTACTGAACTGGATTCTTAGATCCTTGTTTCAATAAATATTTAATGAAAAACTAAGAACTAAACAGAAGAAAAGGACAAATGTTTATGCTTTCCAAAATTTATAGAAAAGTGTATCCACTGGGGATGTATACTTCAGCTTCACGGAGCAATGAATGAATTCACAGATGTATTTGCATATGCATCACATCCAAGATTACCACTCCTTTGCTCCTGGACACTATTTTTGGGGAAAGCACAGGAGGGTCCCATATTTCATTCCCCTCATTTAAAAGGCTTCAAATATGGGAATACAATCTGAAAGGAAGAGTCTGAATCAGTAGAAGAGCGGCAGAATGAAAAACCAGACAGAACGCCTCTCATCCCTTGAAAAATATGTGATGATAAACTGATGGTCTAAATTTATGTATATTTGTTCTCATCCTAAATGGGTAACACTGATGTATTGAGGTTGGTAAAAATGACAACATTCACAAAGCATCAATTTCAAGTTTCGTAGTTTTTTGTACAATAATAAAATCATTCTGGCCACTCAATCTTTTTTCATTTCATACAATGAATACAGGTTTTTGTATTATCAAATCAACCTCATAACCTTCTTTGGTATGGAAAGATCTCATTGCAAGGTTATTTAAGCTTTATAATCCAGCCTTCATATTTGCTTGATTCAGGAAATTACAGAAGATAATTTGCTGCACCTGTACAGAGAAAGTATATTCTAATGACACTGATGTTTTGCAAGTGATTCTGGTTTTTACAGGTAAAGATTTTCGTTTTGAAGTACGGTCTTACTTTGTACAGCTTTACCCATATTTTTAGCATGATACAGTCAGAGTCAGTCTGCCTTTGTGCAGGTCAGAGATTCGGGCCCTCACTGTCTTCTCTCCCCTTGGGCTGAGGTTCTGTAAACTGTTTCTGGACCAGTTTCAGAGCTGCCTGACTGCCTGTAGCACACTTTTAATATGCATTCTCAGAAGACTACTAGGAAACAAAGTTTAGCTTTTTGCAGCCTTGTCCGACATACACCTTGTTTCCAGAATGTATTTAATGTACGTCTTTCCACTTCTTCGGTCACCTTATGTAAGGGGATCTATTCATAGCTGATTAGGAAGTGAGCAAGCCATCACTGCCAGCTCTGCTCCAAAGGCGATAAGAGAATCCTTTGCTGTTTCTCCCTCCCACAGCAGGATACAGAGTTATATCAGGGGAACTTTGGTTTGAATTGCTTGGAGAATTCAGACGTCTGCACAATGGTGATACCTTTTCAGACCGACATTGTCTAAGGCTGTAGTCAGCAAAGCTAGAACAGGCTTCTTCAATGACTGGGACTACAGCTTCACCTAGAAGAACAAAGCAGGATAGCAGCACCTCTGAAACCAGAGGTGATATAATCAAGCTCATTCTGAATTTCCAAGTTTAAAGCTCAATCCCAGTAGCAGCACCCTTCTGAGAGCAGAGTTAGAGGATATGGAAATCCTGTTCCAGATATAAAGGGGAACTGAAAAGCCAGAGCCAGTGAATTTTATCTCAGTGTGTCATCTCCTGGCGAAGTCAGGTGTGCTTCATGAAAAATTACAAAAGCAATTCAGGAACTCTTGTCTCTGGGCTGCTTGCTGCAAACAAATGTATGTTTTGAATTATTCATGGAATTTTGAACAATGGTTTCATAACCACCAACAATCAAACCCAGAATTCACATGTGCAAGACGGGAGCTTTAGTTTTAGATTTAGTCTTGCCAGGCAGGACTGTCTGTTCAGCACAGTGAGGACCTGGTCATTGATTGACACCCTTCCATAATTAAATATTAAATCCTAAAAGGGATTAGTGGTTACCAGTAAGTTAAACATCCTGACTTCCCTTTCACTGTTTAAAATCCTGCCTTTGGTGATACCACTGGTGGGATTACTCTGCTCTGCTCCTATTAACATTCTTTAGAGCTCAGGCTAGACAGTGGTTTTCCTAGACACAATTTAACTCCCTGCTCTTCACTGAAGAAGAAATTATTATAAAACTTTTTAGGGTTGGTTTGCAGTAATAAATGAAGTGTCAGTAGAACACCATGCCACAGGACAGCAGTTTGAAGGATTCATCCTTAAATATAGCCATTGCAGAAATTAATCTACAACATACGGGGAACGTAGATACAGGAACAAAACTCTGTCTCATTTTCCAACTGGAGTTGAAGAGAAATTATTAATCAGCTAGCAAAGGTAACTGTATATTTTCAAAACTGTAAAATTAGTTACCCTGTCCAAAGAGACTTAGAAAAATCCGTTATCTTTCCAAACACCAAAAAATGTTGTTGTGGTTTAACCCGGCAGGCAGCTGAACACCACACAGCCATTCACTCACTCCCCCCCACTCAGTGAGGGATGGGGAGAGAACTGGGAAAAAAAAAAAGTAAAATTCGTGGGTTGAGATAAAGACAGTTTAATAGGACAGAAAAGGAAGGGAAAATAATAATAACAATAATGATAAAAGAATATACAAAATAAGTGATGCACAATGCAATTGCTCACCACCCACCGACCAATGTCCAGCCAGTTCCCAAGCAGCGGTCACTGCCCCCCCGGCCAGCTCCCCTCAGTTTATGTACTGAGCATGACGTCATATGGTACGGAATATCCCTTTGTCATGCCAGTTTGGGTCAGCTGTCCTGGCTGTGCCCCCTCCCAGCTTCTCACTGGCAGGGCATGAGAAGCTGAAAAGTCCTTGACTAGTGTAAGCACTGCTTAGTAACAACTAAAACATCAGTGTGTTATCAACATTGTTCTCATCCTAAATCCAAAACACAGCACTGTACCAGCTACTAGGAAGGAAATTAACTCTATCCCAGAAATCTTTCAATAGTATGGAATGGTTCCTTGCTGTTGGTGTAGAAGAAATTCTATAATAAACAGCCATTGTGAATGATTTCTCTCTCTTTGTAAATGTACATTTGAATAAATTTTTCACACTTCCTTTGACTGGAAGGAAGACTTTCAGACACAATTCTGAGCTGTATGGGCAAAATCCCGGTGTCACTGGAGTCAACAGAAACTTACCATTGACTTCAATGAGATAGAAACTTGGCTCTGTGCTAGATAAAAATAAACTCAGATGACTGGTTTCTTTTTGGATGCCCTCAGCATTGAAATGCAAGATGAACATATTTTTATAGACTTTGATGCTTTCTTTGGATATGTCCTTGCTTCTTGGAAGAAGTCCACGAGGTTCTTTCCGGTTCATGTAACTCATAAGAAACTGTAGCTGCTGCCTATACTAAGGGAAGTGGAAAAAAAATATGATGATATTTGTTTGTGATAAGAGGTTCCTCAAAAAAATAAGTTGGTATACTGCAGTGTATGAGAGATGAAGGAATAGACCAGTACAGAATAAGATATAATGCCATTTTAAAATATAGCATCTACAGTTTATCTCAGGGGCTTTGCTCCAAAAAGGAATGTATTTAAACCAAATAAATAGGCAATGTGTTAGTACCAGAACTCTGTGTTTGTGTGCAGTTTCCGTTCTCTTTATGAATGGGGCAGAACTTTTCTGGGGTTTTCAGAAAGCTTCCCCAAAATCCAGAAGTCAAAAAGATGTCTTGAGGTCTGTCTCTCTTACTCTCTTAGAATTTTTTTGTTTTGTATAAATAATATTTATATATTCTTATATGTTATAATATTTGTCTAAATAATATTCTCAGGTTTTTTGAAACCTTTTTGGAAATTTTTCTGATGGAACTTCTCAAGTTACTTACTTTGGACAACCTTTTTGAGTCATTCCTGTCTCTGCACTGGAACAACACAAAGGGTTACTTGGATTTAATTTATTTTTTAGCAGGGTTTTTTTCATGTCATTTTAATTGCATGTGATAATAAGCACAATTTACCTTAAACATTTACCACACAAACACCTGACGATGGATTTAACATGGCTTTAAGGCCTCACAAGCAATGCTAAACAAAGGAATAAGGAAGAATAGCATATACCTGCATTTAATAAAACATTGAATCACCATTTTAAAAGTCAGTGCCTATGAAAAAATGGTTCCACATCCACTTTCAGTATCTCTAGTAAAGTGTTACAAATTAGTGAAGATCAAACATGGTAAAGCTATTAATGAACCTCTAGAATTTCTCATAGAATTTATAATGGTTGCTTTATTAGGATTTTGCAGGTTGAAACTGCTAAATGACGGCAGAATGCCTAGGAGGATTGGGAAAAATAACTTAGAATACTTTATCAGGCTGTTGCAGGGTATCAAAATCTTAACAGTACACTAAGTTGATTACTTGGCAATACATGTGTGTGTGTGTGTATGTGTGTGTAGACAATGCTGTAGCTGTAGGGTTTATCACAGGTGTGTCTGGGAATATCTCTTACCCAAGTTCTTGCAGTCTTAAGTCTTCTGCTTCTCTGTCCCATTGATGATCCATTTGCACTGATACACACCTCCAACCTAGCCCTGAGAAATTCTTGACTGGCTCCTTTAGGGCAGCAAGTGGAAAGGTTTATTTGTTTCCCTTGTACACCCTCAGAGAGCTAGACACGTTCTCAGAGTCTCCCACTTTGTTACCTGGGAACCACTCCTTTCCTGGCACTGGTGCTGGGTGTGACATGGACTCTGTTCTCACTTGTTGATGGACAAAGTTATAAAAGAGCTAAATTAATGTCCACAGTTACATTCTTGACATTCAGAAAATCTTGCTTGTATCAATCATTATATAAATAATAATTACATAAAAAGTAGGATAGGAAACAATCTAAAGATGTCATCTAGTCCATTCTCTTACCATCAGCCAGGATCAAATTTAGCCATATCATTCTTTATATTTACCTAGTCAGTTTTTAAATATGTTCAATAGTGGTCATTCCCCAAAACTACCAGGTGACCTATTCCTGATCCTCAATATCCACAGTGTTAGAAAGCTTTTCCTGATTTCTGACATGAATATCCCTCATGGCAAATAAAGCTGGAAACTTTTCACCTGTGGATCCGAAGGTTAAACTATTCTCTTCAGAGAATTTGAATATTTTTGACTATAAGGCTCTGGAATCCTTGGACTGGCACAATTTGTGTATTTGTCATTGTCATAATTCTGTGGCAGAAGTGAACAAAATCAAGTTTATATGATCTGCCTTAATTCTGATATTCTTAAATTTTTAACACTTGATTTTGAAATTTCAATTTTTTTTCAGAATGAATCAGAACAGGTTTGCATACACACGTATGGACATATAGACACACTCGCACTCTGAATTTATGACAGATAGGTAGACACACATACTCACATGGACATGGACTCTCCCGTGTGGCTCCACACAATATTGTCTTACTAAGAATCCATTGATATAGGGCTCTAGGCATGGCCCCAAAATGTCAGGTAGCTTAATCAAAAAAGCTTCCTTCAATAATTCAACGTTAATGTCTACCAGAGGTTGAATTCCACCCAAGAAAGCCCTATTATTGAACTGGATTCTCAAATATATCTTTCTGTAAATATTTAATGAAAAACTGACAAACAGAAATAGAACAACGTTTGATTTCCAGCCCCAATTAATAGCACATGGTCCTACTTTAGCATTATACACCTTGGGTTAGTTTATGTAGTTGGATGATTCTGTACTGGTGTAGATGAATTTGCAAATATAATTACACAGCCTACGTCCCTGTGTGACCAGATGAGCTTTTGGAAATTAGAAGAAATGCCAGATCAAGTTTTTAAAAGCATTTTCCACTGTTTTATGAGGATAAGAATTCTTATAAAGAGCAAATAAGCATACAGTCAATGAAGGGTGCAAGAAAAAGTAGATTAGTTGCCATAAATGCAGACAGCAGAAGTGTTTAGGGTGCGTCTATGTTACTGACTAGTATTTGGAGCACTCTGCATGGTGTCCTGGTGCCTTGCTTTGAATTTGGTACCAGAGCGGTACTGATTCAAGAGCACCAGTGATGTGCTAAATTGTGCAGCACAAGACCCTTGAGTGTAGATGTAAGGCAAATTTACAAGAGAAAATAATTGCTCCAGTGTATTAAATTGGAATTGTAATTGCACTCAGTGTATATTTTGTTGAGCCATATAAATAGGACAAATGGGTAAGTTGCCCACAAAATGTCCCTTTTGTTTTCCCTAAAACAGCTGAAAAGAGTGGCCCAAGAAGCCGTTCACCCTGTCTATCATGGGATAATGGTGCAGGGTTTCCATGAGAGTCAAGCAGTAGCTTTATATCCCATTCAGTAATATCAAAGTGTCCTTGAGCACAAAGGAGAACACTAGATATGGTGGCACTTGTAAATATAGATCAGTGTTTGACAAAGCAACAAACTCCTTATTGTGCCACCAGGGTCAAGCATCTTCCATGTGACTGGTCACACAGATAATGGGTTCTGACTCCTGCACTTCCAACCACAGACTGTTTAATGTAGTGTAAGTGACAAAATCTATATTTAGGATGGGATATATCTCCCTTAACTTTAGCCACCAAAAAGACCGTCTAATCTAAGCTAGCCATCAACGATCTAACTAGATTCCCTCAGCCAATGGGGAGAGATCTTATATATCTGTCTTTATCACCTGAACCACTTCCTGACAGAAGTTCATCTCCTTCTGTTTTCTTCCAAGAGCTCTGGATGATTAGCATAGATAGATCCTTACCATTCAGACAGTCAAAATGAGACTAAATGAATCCCACTCTCAAGGAAAACAAATAAATAGGAAGTCACTGTGGAATACAAACCTAAATTTGGTAAAGGAAATTATATCCATTCATGACGAGGAGGCATTCTGCAGAAATAGCATTGCTTTGACAAAAAGATCGCTTTGCCATAGATTTGGCCCAGGTTCAAATGTATTGACAAGCCTTCAAGACAGAAAAGGTTGAGTGAAGGATTTAAAAAAGAGACAAAATATTGAGGCAGGGTGGCCTGGCAGATGGTGGGTTTTTTCCTTCCTGATGAGTTGTGCCACTCAGAGCAGAGAGAAGATGCAAGAAGCGTTGAACCAAGAAGGTTGTGGGGGGGTGTGTACATGTAATTAAAAGTGCGTTGTTCAGTGTGTGAGTATGTAGATCAACCTGGTTTTGCTGCTGAATTTCCTATTAAAAATCTTATTTTTGTATAAGACTGTAATATATATGTGCTATAGATTCTAATAATTTATTATTTCTTTATCTTTGTTCATGGTCTCCTAAGAAGGAAATAACTGTTTCTAAAGTTCAAAGCTTCCTGACTACTTTTGAAGTCATGACAGCACTGTTCCTAGGGAGGGTTGTGATCTAGGCAGCTGTCCCCCAGGAATAAAAGTAAATTAATGAAAAAAAAATCATAGAGATATAAAATGGTGCTTTCATCAACAGTGCTTTTCAGTTTTGCTTTATGATATGTCATCTGGTGTGGGAGGGGAAGCAAAGTAACTTGTACTTTGAAGTGGTAGCATGTTCTGAAGCAGTCATTAACGTAGTTCATACCTCTTCTTAGGTACCTGAATCAGAGTCCCTGATTCATTGAGGTGTTCTGTGCAGCCAGGATACCTTGCAAAACCCAGGCCTGTGCAAGCAGCCTGGAGGGCAAACATCTGACAAAGAAAACTATTAACTGGAGAGCTTTGGGGTTGAAAATATAAAATATTTTTCCGTTAAGATATTATAATTTTCCAGCTTTTTACAAAGACCTTACAGCTAGCCTAGCTTTCAGAAAAGTATCTTACATTAAATTATTTGCAACTAAGAAAAGTAGTTTTCTCTTTAGCTTCTTTTAATTTCAAGTTGAAAAGTTAGATCATAGGTTTCACTCTTCTTTCTTCACATTTAAATTATTAAGACATAAAACCTTTTCACATTGTATTACAAATACATGAGCATATTCCTATAATTTTCATCAGTTTGCACACACTTTCATAATGCCTATCGCATACATTTATTTCTAATCTTACCAGGGAATTTTAATGTCTCCTTCCATGGTGTAAGCACCCCCTCAGTCAGTTGACACATAATTAGAGGGGTTGCTCTTGCACGATAGAAATCAGTTATTTCCCCTTCTATGACCGTATCATGCAGCTTCCATTACATTTCCTTTCTTTGACAGGTCAAAAAAAGTAGAGGACAATATATAACTGTTAATTCTTATAATAGATTGTACCTAACTACTTAATTGTATTGGTTGACATATGTGATAGTTATTGTATTGCATTATTTTAGCTGATAATGGATAGCGTAATAGAAAACAGAAATAGAAAACTACTTGGAAATAAGCTCAATATCTCCATATTTTGCACCCTCTTGAAGAGCAGTTTTTAGCTGAGACCTACTGAAGAGAATCTACAGACCTAAGGAACTCAAATGCTCTGAGCTTTCCTTGTATGTTCTCTCCGATAGATTCTGCTTTGAACTAGATCCCATTTAGGATTGGCTCTAAGAAGTCAGAGCAATGCCTATTTAGACATCCATGGGGAATGCCCAAAGGAGAGTATCAGAAGAGGAGATGCAAGTAGACAAACTTTCCCAGATGCTCTTCCTGCTTCCAGTAATTTGTGGTTTATGGTATTCCTTAGAGGGTTGTATCTTTGTATTTAATAATCACAGATGGACTTTTCTTTCATGTCTTTGTCCAGTGACTTTTGTCACCCCTGCCTTCTACTAGAAATCTACAGCCTCCTGTGGCAGGGATGTCTACAGCTTAGTTACAAGTCGCAGGATAAATCCCTCCCTTTCTTTACTTCAGGAATTACCTTTTAGTTTCATTTGGAGCTCTTTTAATCTTTTATTGGAGGAGACAGTGAACATCTGATCAGATTCACTCCTTACTATTTGCTCTCATACACTATTCACTCTCTTCAAATTACTTGATGATGTACAGAATCGTCCTACCTCTTCCCTCATATTTGCTTCTTTTCCAGGATGTTTCCTGCTCTATAAATATATTTCTCATACCTAAGCCATTTTGTAACTTTAATTATCCTTGATGCTCTTTGCTGAAAATTTTCCAGTTCTACTAATTTGGTACCTTACATGGAAAGCAAATATTAAACTGGAATTTCTGACATTATTGCTGCAGTAAAACATTGAAGACTGGAGAGTGTAACATGAATTTGTTATGTTACAGTTAGCTTCACATTTGCTTCTGAAGACACATTTCACCCTCCATTATATGAAGGGGAAAGTAATATGCTGCTTTAATTTTTGTAAATTATACTTTCTAGGCATTCAAACTACTGAATACTGAAAAGGTCAGAGTACTATAGTTCACCAATGTAATTTATGATATGTCTCATGCATGCTAAGAAATAGCACACATTGGGGGAAAAATGTAAACTCCATGAAAAACAAAAATCAAATTTAGCCAAGGGTGATGTCCAGAAAGACTAATAGTTTAGAGTTTTAGATTTGCTATTGCATTTATGTTACATTTAGATGGTAAAACTACAGCTATCATTAAAATGTTTTACAAATAATAGTTCATCCATATCTTAGTTAATTAAGTATTCTTATGAGAAAGCAGGAAGTAGGGTGATGTTCCAGTCAGAGCAAATATTCTTACCTATATTCAATAGTTTACTCTCAGTGACGAACGAGTCATAATTAGGAGGAATTATAATCCAGAACTTCTTGGATGCCACAGTTTTCTTTCTATGATACAAATGTGTGTATATTACATGATATTTTTGGAACTTTTTGGTGTGCAACAAGCCTCAGACTTTTGTTACTTCTAGATTCAAAACTTAATTGCGGTCCTGCTGAAGCTACCGTTCAAACTGCTCAGAAACTAAGTCAAGGCCAAAATGATGCTGTCTGTCATTAAGTGAAGCTGCACTTTGGCAATGCAGTAAACTAGTACTTACAGATGCCAGTAAGACTGCAGGTGCAATTCCTGATTTGAATCTATTATGTTGAATGACTCAAGCCCTGGTTACCTGAGATAACACTTCTTTCTAGGGGACATGCTAGTATGGTTGAGTGTAATTGAACAGCTTGAGCCAGGGGCTTTCTCATATAGATGAATATGAGCTGCTCAAGTTGTACTCTGCAAGAGAGACTTCAATTCTTATCTCATTCCTTTTAATCACCTATAACCCAGAAATGACTTTTCATGTACCTTGTTGTCTTGGTTGAAGGCAGACTAAGATATTTTGGGGAAAAAAAGGGGTAGGAGATATATTAAGCTAATACATTGCAGAATTAACTCATGTGCATTTATCTGTTCTATCAAATAAAAGCAATTAAAATAATATTTTATATACCTGAAATTAATTTTTCTTATATAACAGAGGTAACGTGTTTTTTAGAGGGAAAAAGAGTAAAATGTATCATTCCATTTGAGCAGGAATGGAATGCATCATGTGTTCCATTTTTCTAAAAGCTTTAGAATTCCAAATACAGTTTGTAATGAAATGGTATCTGTAAATGCAATCACAGAACCGACAGCAACTGGCTATTTTGTACCCTTGTGTATCCAGTGGAAAATGGAATTTTGATTATTATGCTTGGCATCTTATTAAACTTTTCTATTCTAATACATTTTTTCCTCAACTTTCCTGTCCTAATACTCACAAGAGAAACTTTTCTTCCTACCATTTATTTATTCCTGACAGGATGGAATTCACATACAATTTCTTACATTAAATCACTCTATCGTTATAATCTACCTTCTTATTTCTAAACTCAAAACATGTATTTAGGTGAAAGAGTTCATATCCGTTAGAGATATTTTTGTGATATTTTATATTTGATTGGCAGTGTAGCACAATAGTGGTTGAGCAACATATGTAAACAATAACAATAAATTTCAGTAAATCTGAGTCAGTAGTAGCAAAGGGGTATTATTGCACGCTGATAATCGACAATTGATTCATTTAGTCATTCTGGATCTTGGACACTTTTGTATGTATTTTCAATCAAATCTCATTCAAGGCATGCTACAGGAGAAAAAAATCCTCTTGCTCATACATACTGTCAGTACAATAAGTCCCCCTAATAGAGTACTTCTGAATACATATTTAGGAAGACAGAGAAAAGTTTTAAAAGACAGAGCTATGTCTGAAAAGCTCTGTAGAGGTTCACCAAATAAGACTGTAAAGCATCCTCCAAATATTCTTCATCCTCTATTTCTAAGCCCTGGAAATAGAGTCAAATAAATAGCACCAAAGGAGCAAAACATCTTCTAAACAGTCATGCTTTGCTATAACTAGCAATCTCAGAGCCCTTCGTGCGGAACTGCTGATAAACAGTGACCATTCACTGTGTGGTATCCTCGCAAGAGAATATCTGAACTACTTTACAGAGGTCTTTCTGATCGTTTCTCTTACTCTCTGGCAGGGTGTTTTGACAGGCCTCCCATATAAGAATGCCCCACAAAAGAGAGAAAGAGCACTAGCTCTCACCTGCTAAAGGACCAAAGACCGGTCAAAATAACTACAATAACAACAACACTCAAGGTAAACCCCTGTCATTGGGACTTGGGCTGAATCTCAGGTAGTGCCTTTGCAGGACAACTTCTAACTGCTTCACCATGTACGACAGAGTGGGATGGACCTAAAGCAAGGTCTGTTTGTCAGTCAAAATATTCTCTATGCCTTGGACCGAAGTAAAGTTATATCTTGGAGTCAAGAGCCTGAAGGGTGGTAGTGATCTTCCAGCTTCCTTTAAATGGGCAGTAGCACCAACGCTCTTTAAAATATTCTTTCAAGGAAGAAAACACACTGGACTCAGCCAAGTTATTCTGTCTAACTGCAGTTTAGTAGCCTTTATGAGGAGATCTTGGAAGGGGACCAAGACATGACAGTTTACTACATTTTCTACAGTATTCTACAGAAATTTTTTGTCACCAACCTTAAGGTGACAAACATAGCAACAAGGTGCTCAGAGCTCATCTATAGTAAAATATGACTTTACTATTGAAGTTGAAAGAATTTTTTTGGAAAGGCTAGAATTGAAAAAGTGATCATTCTATCTTTTGTTCTGAATAATTCTCCTATGTGTTTAAACCCCTACACAGTCTCCACCATGAAAGAAAGCTCACATTTTTGATTGTTATAAGAGTAGCCAGACATGAAACAGAAAAGAGACATTTTACTATCAATGAATTTTCTCCAAAACTAAAGTAATAATCAAAGACATTTTATTTTACTTTATTTTATTTTATTTTATTTTATTTTATTTTATTTTATCAAATTCTGTATACAGCAAAAGGCAGCAAAAGGCATATCGCCTTACCTAGACTTTGGATAATGTTCTGTAGTCTGCAGAATGTAGGATAGCACAGCAGAGAGCATTGGCCAAATAGCATGAATGGCTAATTTTTAAATTCTCTTTTCTTTGAGTTTTAATGTCTGTCTTACATCTCAATTTTGTTCAGGAATAAGACCCTTTCAGATACTTGCTTAGGGACACGCTTTGTTACCAGAAAGAGGAAGAAGTACACAGAAAATTACAAGATGTTATAGAACGCTATAATAAGATAAAGTTAAGATCTTGTGTGTTATGGTTTGAATAAGTGGTACAAGATAATTTGCCCTATACATTCAACAGCGCTAGATACCACGCAGGACTGTTAATGTTCCCATTTTGACCTCATAGATATATTCAGGCAGCAAATTATCTGCTATTAACACACCCACTTTCTGTCCCCCACTTCCCAAACAAATTTGGCTTAGTGTGAATGTAGGATGGGGTAATTTGACTTTTGCAATCACAGCAGACAGCTGTGAGTGATACATGACATGAAAATGAATTATCCCCACCCTTGTTCATTGAGAACAGATAGCGCTGTGCAGTTATTATGCTGTGTTGTAGTCTGTGCTTGACAGGTATGGAGTACAGGAAGATAAAATAAGCCTTTATTCCTAGTGTTATTAATTATTCCTATACATGCAGAAACATAGTTTTATACAAACATCATATTCCTTAATTTCCTTTCTGTCTCTCCCTTCTCTCCATTCTTCATCACTGTGAGATAACTCCACCATGCTCCCAGTCACTGAGGCTTAATAACAGTGTTAAATTAGACCCCCCTTTTCCCTTTCCACCCACTGCTAGACTGTTGTTAAATTTCTCCGGTTATTCCCCAGTAAGATGAACAAGCTATATAATTTCCTTTCTATATCAGCTATTACAGTTCTGATAATTTATCAGAACTGTCTTATCATCTGTCACCTAATTCAGCTTTCCTCTTTTGCTCTTAGGCTTTACATTGTAAGCCTTCTGTCCAACATATCAGAGCTTTTTCTCAGCCCAGCCTCATTGTCCCCCTTCCTATTCTGAGCTCACATTTCACTGATTTGGAAAGTCTCCGTGCCTTCTTTGTGAGCAATAAATTCCCCATAACAACTTGTCACTTCTTTGTATTCTACCCCAAGCTGCCAATGGTTGCTTGGAGTTCAGTTCCTTCGGTTCCCTGGCCTCTCCATCTTCTCCCTCTATCTTTTTCTCATCGGAAACATCTACAGTTTTGCCGTTGAGCACATTCTCAGTTTCCTTTCTCTCCTCTTCTCTGAGCCCTTCAAGCCTTGGTTTGCTTACACCAGAAATATTTTAATTATTTTCTAATGCATTTTACTTATTCTGAATGCAGTTTGAACTGTGTCTCAGAGGTACCTATTTGAGCAGAGTTTGTGAGATTTGCCCTTCATCATGAACTCAAAATATGAATAAGGGTAAGCAAGAGTGGTTTTGGGAACTTGTATGCTAGCAACTGAGTCACTGAGCCATGCTTGGCAGCTTTAGTTTAAATAAATCATTTGAATTACAGCATAATGAGAGCATAGAGGCTTTTTTTTTTTTTTTGATGCTTTTTGACAACTAGTTTTGGAAAAAAATCAATGGCTTGCATAATGTAGGAAATATGATAAATGGATCCCTATAAACACATGCATTTCAAATCTGGGTGCCTACAGTTAGGCTCCTAAAAATCTCATGTAGACAGTTACATAAATGATCTACTCTGAAGCACTGAGTAGTTGCATCTCGCGGTAACTGCAGCAGCTGACCTGCCTGATTTTGCTTTGAGTGCACCCCAATGAGTTTCTGTGACCTACCAACCACCAGAAAGACCAGCCTTCCTGACCAGTCCATGCTGCCACCTGCATCTGCTCCTCAGCAGTCCCTGGAAAGTATCTGACTTCCAACCAAGCCTGTATGTCATAACTACACTGAAAGAGGTTTTTGCATTAGCAAGTGCATGTGGGTGCCTGTGTTTTTGTTTTATGTATTGGCCTCTTGTGTGTGCTCCTATTTATGTCTCTAGAGATTCAGCCACATAGGAAGTGTTGTGGTCCTCTGCATGGTGTGACCAGTTCTGTACAGGTCAACAGAGGGTGAGGGAGGGCAAAGGCTTTGTCTTCTCTTCATTTCTTCTGTTTTGTTTCCTGGAGCACGAAGATGTTGCTTCTAGCTTATTTTCCCACCTCCCAAGCTCTCTCTTTCCCTCACGTGTATCCGCAAAGGGGAAGATCCTTCTACATGTGTCCAACCACACACCCCAGAGAGGGGACTGCAGTATCTGCTGGGGACACGCCATGGGCGGCGCAGGAGGAAGGCACCAGTCAGACTGAAGTAATTTTTTTTTCTTTCTCACGAGGCAAACAAATGACAGATCTAGCTGTGCTTGACACTTCCCGAGCACCAGAGACACTCTCTCCCTCTAGGGAACCTCAGGTTAATGAGATGGAAAATGCAGTCAGCAGATTCTGCACCATCAGAAACCACCAAACTTGCACAAACTGTCCCCGTACCTCTGAACTGTGCCTTATTTCCGAAGCTAAAAGACTATTAATACCAGATTCTTAGTTCAGTCCTGATTTGATTTTTAATATCTTCCCTCTGCCCTTCACACTAATACTTTAAAAAGGCAAAGGAAAGGAGGCTGCCTCACAGATACCGAAGTCTCTACAGTAATTTTCAGGTAGAAAATCAAATTGCCGGTGGGCTGTAGATTTTCATAGTGTGCATGCATAGCACAGGTTACATCTAACATTAAGGGCATGAATCTCGTTTCCCCTCCATCATTTGAGCTTTGGTGTAACATCATTAAGAACTTGAGCAGATTCACACTGACTGAACTATAGGGTAACTAAGACCCTTAGTTTGGCCCAGGCCTTGTATTTAAAGTGTAACTAATGGCAACAAAAAACCCTAACTGTGCTTTAGAAAGAAAATATAATAATGAAAAGCTGCTGACAGCTTCATAGGAACCATATCAGACTGCTTACCTAATTTTATACAAAACTATCCGTTACTAGATCCCACCATCTCTTTTTTTTTTTATTTTTTGCAAAGCAAATTAACCCATTACCCCTATTTTGCAGACAGAAGTGAGGTTCTAAGACATAAAAGAACTGTCAAAAATAATTCAAAGGGCAAAATTACAGGTTTTTTTATCCCCTTACAGTCCATTACACTCAGAATGTGACAAGCTGGATCCTATCAAGAGGAGAAGGCAGGACAGCAGTAGTACAAGACATCCAGAAAGGAGACAGAACCAAGTCTGGCTTTTGTGCTTGTTTTGAATTTTGTTGCTGGAAAAACAACAAAGCTTAGCAGGCTTGCCCTGAGAGAAATCTATCTACCTTTCTAGCTGCTTGGCTACTTACAGTGTTCTTAAAATCCCAAAATATTGGTACTTTTGGGTGAAGGAACTAGTGAAGTGTTACAATAGTACTCATATTGCTGCAGAGAAGCTACTCACACTGCTTGAAAGGGCCGTTTGTGCCGAAGTTAAAGGTGTTCATTTCTTCATGAACTTTAGCTTACACACAAAATATGAGGGAAAGAACAGTTAGTCCTTAAGAAAGGCAAGGCACCTGTCATTATACAAGTCCTTTACCTGTTCCTGCCTTCTGACACAAAGCTTCTCCCAACTGGTATCCTCAGACAGAAAAAAGAGACTTACCCATTCCTGCTCAAAAATTGTGCTTTTGATATCATGCAGTTACCAGCTAGCAGCTTCACACCCTAGCTGTCTCCCCAATATCATAGAGTGAGGCTTTAACATGAAATAGTCAGAACCTGAACATTTCCAGGATAAATATGAAGATAAGGTTACACCAAGAAGCAGTAGGCTTTGACACTGAGGCTTTGTGTTTTGCTGAATGGCTGTGAGCCACACCGTGATACCCCATGTGCAGTCATACAGCCTTGGGGTTTGCTGGAGCGCTCTGAGTCGAATCTGCTGCTGCTGGTAGAGACTTTCTGTTAAGATATTGCTTGTAAATAAAGAGCTTGACATAGCTGTACCAAAAATAATTGCAGCAATGAGTCATTCCCGAATTATGACCCATTTTCTGTGATTAACATTTCTAGGGTCTAAACGAGCCAGCTGTGATATGCAGCATGTTAGTTAAGTTGCTATTCAGTGTGCTCTATAACAAATCAGTTGTTTTTTTTCCAAAAGTGAGTAGTGGTCCAATACTAAAAGCTAATATCTCCTGTTTAATTCAAATATATGTGTATTGACCTTACCCTGATACTCACTGTGCTTAAGTGACTGTGCCTGTGTTTTTCCTCCATCACAAAACCTCCCACTGAAGGCAGTCAAATTCTGCTTAAGAAATGGTAGTGCCTGAATTAAATTTATTACAGATTCCTCTTTCCACAGCTACTTGCTTCCACAGATTAGAGAAACCATTTCTTAGCAGCCTTCTGGAGTGTCACATCTTTAATACATCAGATATCTCAATTTGGCTGTATCCTTTACGGAGTACAGCCAGCACCTCTATGGCTAGATCCTGTACATAATTTCTTTGCCTGCAGTTATTCAGATTTGTGGCTTTGTTGGCTTCTAGAAAGATTTTCTGCACTGCTAAAAGATGCTTGCTTTTCTTGGCTCTTTTCATGGATGTCTTTCAAAGTAGTACAGTGACTTGCAAGGATCTGTAGACCAAGGCTAAAACCACAGAGCTAATTATCTGGGTGTAGCACTAGGGTACCTGGATGCCTGTAGTGCGGAGAGCAAAGGATGCAAATCTGTGAAGGTTTGGTTAATGGGCTTCTATCATAAGTCATCATTCTCTGAGCCAAGGCAATAAAAATGAATCTAACTGATATTTATGGTTTTTGTGATACAGCAATACAACCATGTGAAGTAAACTTTGAGTGTATGTAAAGCATGGGCCTATGATATATGATCAAGTTTATGTTTGTGTTAGTTCCTGTGGCACAACCTATTACTAACACTTACCCAGACTCCTCTTTAACATTGTGGTAAATCCGATTTTGAACAATGAAAGTTCCTGAATTTCATCCTTTGCACCCAATAGGTCATATTCCACAATGTATTTATATGTTGGCACAGACATTTACTTTTATAAAAATTAAATTTTATCTATTCTTACTGAATTTTCCAACAGTAGTGTTTCTAGTACAGACAGGCAAAACCTTCAACATGGGTTTCCTTTTTTGGCAGTTCACCTTTAGATCAAAGTCTGCACGTCATGTCTTGGTCCATTTTTAGCGCTGAATTTTTTTCTTGGGAGAAATTGCTTATTAGTGCATTAAAATTCAGGAAAAAAATATTCAAAAAGTGTATGAGCACAATTAAGATCATAGCTGTGATCAGTTAGGTATTAATTGGTGCTGGGTTGTACTACAGTGTGGCAGATTTTTCATAAGCTATTTTCACACAAACTATTTAAGCAAATAGCATATGCTACTTCGTAATTCTGAATTTATATCTAACTGGATTATCTGAATACAGCCAAGTTACAATCGTATAGCTTCTATTTCTAAGGTTTACAGTGATTCAGATCATCACTTCTGAGAGTCATAATTTTCTGCAAAAACAAAGTATGTTCTTTATGTTCTTTTGATTGTTCAGATTGTATTTGGGTTTCCTGAACATGTGCTATGTATTTACATATTTTTCAAGAGTAATATTTTCCCTGCATTGAAAGCTATTTACCCCCCCCAAAAAAAAACTCCCACCAGAAAATATTGAGAGAAACAAAAAGTATGCAGAGCTTTTATTTTCTTGTACAGATTTTAGCTTTTACCATGTTTCACTTCCTACTTCTTTTTTTCCCAATCAAAGTAATACCAGAATGGGGTTAGAGTTAACTAGAACTTAATTTACTGTTTCAGGTGAATGTGCATATCTGTTAATCCTGTGAAAACACATTTTGTTTTACATACACTTAATGACAGACCTCTGCAAGGTACACATTTCATCGGCATTCATCCTAAGAAGAACATTAGCTTAAACAGAGGTAGGTGAGAATTTCCATTTTAATTTTCTGTGATTTAGGCATCTGTTTTTGCTCAAAAGCAAAAATTTTAGTATTTCCCAGAAAATGAAATTACTAAAAGAACATTTGGTCAGTCAGCAATGTTTGTTATTATAAAAGTTGAAACAATTTTATTGAACTTTTAATCTGAAATGCATTTTGAAAGGCTCCATTTTACAGAATGTTTGGAAACATTTCAAAATGGCAACATGCAGTTTTACACTGTCAGAAAAAAGCTTTTGCAGTAAGAACATGATATCTTAGCGAGTGCTCCCCTGTTATTTCAATGATAATGTTCTGCTAAGAGCTTCCTGACCAGATCGATTTATTGGAAGGGGAGCCTCATCAGGCCCTCCCCAGCCATGGGGATGGGTCTTCTGAAAGTAGTTCAGGTTAAATAAAGGCTGTGCAGGTATGAAAACTGCATAAAGAATTCTGGTTTTTACTTATCATCTTCATTCCAGCTCCGTTACTCTACTGCTTATCTGAATCTGCCAAGAATGTTGATTTATACTTATGATGCTATCAAAAGACCATCTAGGCAGTTACCCCGCTGGGACTGCCAGGGTACCCTCTCTCGGTGCTCTTCTCAGCTTTCCTCACTGGGTAACCTGACTTTTCTACTTTCTGTTTATAAGGGGTGGAAGCAATTACTACAGGATATTGATTCTTTCTGGTTGGTCTTGAAGATAAACAGTACTATTAAGCCTATACTACTGTATGAAATACATTTTGCTTTTGCCAATACTGCTAGCAGTCTATATAGTGTTCTAGAGGTATAATGGCATACATTTCCTAGGTTCAGTTCTCTGTATATTGAAGAGTAGTCTCAAATATATGATGGTGACTGAATAAAATATATCATTTTTGCCCATTTCCCCTACCTGAAATATTTGTCTATGTGGCCGTTTCTTTGTAAATCCTGGTAAAAATAGTCCAAAGGAACTATATCAACTGTGCAAAAAAAGATTTGGAATAGTCCCAGCAGGAACTCTCTAGTCTTTCAATTGTGAAAGTTAATCTGATAAACACAGACTTTTTTTACAGCCTAAACCAGACTACATAGAAAGTCAAGCAAAACAAGGGCAAACTCACCATGTATTAGGTAAATATTTTGTTTTACCTAATGTTCTTTTCTGTCTACGGAAAGACAAGTTTTTTTCTTGTTGATTTCTTTTCCTCTGTTATTGCATTTTGTTAAGGAGTCAGACTGCAAATTCAGCTTAGAATTTGATCTAGTGCCTATTATACTTTTCCACTGATTACTGTAAATTTCTCTGAAATAAATGGTGATCATGAGGATAGAAGCAGGTTAAAAAAACCTGGGAGGTGAATGTTCAGGTAGAATCCCCCTCCCCCAGTTCCTTTCAGCTAAGAGCATAATCTAACAGGGCTTTTCATCCTGAAGTACAATACTGTTTCTAAACCAGTATTGGTTGGTTTTCAAACTCTCCCTTGGGAGGCTGTGCTGCGTGGCAGGTCCAGTATCAAATCCACAGCAACACCCTCTTTTACACAGTGGGAGTAAGGCAACTGATGTCTGTCCCATAAAGGGCACTCCAGCACATGCTCCAAAACAGGTCCCACGTGGTGGTCTAAAAATTAGTCCCTGGATGAAAAAGGAGGTTTTAATCTTCGCTGTTCTCAATCCACACTAAATTACAGGAAGAAAAGGGAATTAATCTTAGCATAACGTAACCAGACTTGGTTCAGACATAATTTAGGGATTAACAAGTGGCTGAACCCGAGGCCATCATTTTCTCTCATTTGATTGCTAATCATCAGGAATTGCCCTCACCTGATCATTATTGCTCAGTTAAATCAAGAATATGCTAAAGGCATAAAACAATAACACTCAACCACTATCTCATAAAGTTTTGGCTAAAGAATTACTTATGCCCAGGAATCTTTTTTTTCTGTAAGACCTTGTGTGAGCTATGGAAAACAGTAACATATGCTGTGTATTTGCCATACTCTGTTTTTCCATAAATTTACAGTTTCTTTAAATTCTGTAAAATATCATGTAACATAAACATACAGAGTGTAGACTTCAGAGAATAACACTTTTCATTAAACGTCTGCTTTTCCTAAACAGTCCCCATTATTGAAAGTAAACATATTCTACCTGTATTGAAAGACAACTTTCTTTAGACAAGTGAAGGGCTGCTCTTTTCAAGAAATTTTATAAAATAGATTGTATTTTTTTTGTTCATTGTCTGCCTGCCTGTTTACATACTCTTTCCATTGCACCAAATAGCCAATATAAGCTGGTAATTTCTTTCTCAAAGACAATATGAAACTTAAAATGAAATCTAGTATTGTAAAACTTTGAGTATTTAAATGGACTCATTTCCTGAATTCCTTTAAAATTTATTGGATGGATTAGTTTTCAGCTTTTTAGGGGAAAATGTAAGAGGTTTAGCATAGCTTTCAGAGAGGCAAATATATCATTAAACAGGGGGAAAATTCTTCCTAGCAGATTATAACTACGAAGTTAAGTGGGATCACTTAAAGTTAATAAACAACTAGCAAAGACTATGATCAACCTTGTTTATAATTCTCCTTCTCCCCAGAAAAATACTATTTCAGAGGACGTGGTTAAAGTGATGACAAAACAAGGCAATATGAAGGAAAAGCGGATCAGTTGCATAAGGGACTCAGAAAGAAACAAGCAATGTTTTTGTTTACTGCCTGACTGCTGTCAGCAATCCCCCCATAAGTTATCAAGCGAGAAACTAATATGCGACAAAAGAGAAAGGTCACTCACCACGATAAGTCAGCAAATGTTTAGAAAGGTTACACATTACGATGACAATTGTGAACACCATACTTATTCCATGGATGAGCAGCGAGGCAGTGAAGTTTCATTAAAACCAGAGTGATGTTATTAAACTTTTATCATTTGACTGGGGTACGTGCAGCAGCATTTTGCATAAGCTCAAGCCTGTGTAACATGCAATGAGGGAAACAATAAGTAATGAATTACAATAATCAATATGTGAAATGACAAAAGCATTAATCAACATTGCAGCGGCGTCCTGACCTAGGAAGAAATTAGTTTTATATAGATCACATAAATACTAGATAAATTACATACTGGGCCAAATGAATGGCTCATGTAACTCAATTGCTGATATATGCAGCTGGTGACACATTTGGATCTAGTGATGAATTTGAATGATTACATTTTGACATGATATCATACTGACTCAGGCAATTAGCATAACAACATTTTCACAAGGACTTATTTTGATGTAAAATTTATGTAGATTCAGCTGTGCTCATGCATTTTTCTTGTTTGCATGGGACATTATATTGCTCCACAAGAAAAAGTCACTGAGTTTGCTGGCATGGGTATCCACAGATGGGTAAGCTCAGGTGTGCGTATTCTGTTACTGGAAACAGGATATTTTTTATTGAAAGGCACATCCCTTAATACAGAGCCCTGAATCAGAAGTGATCAGAAGTGATTAAATAAACCAGGCAGGGGACCATTCACAAGTGTTCAAAGACTCTGTAGCACAGCGAGACAAAATTAGTGTTAAAATTTGTGTGTTGCAATTATCCTTTCAGAAACCCTTTTTGTTTGAGCTTTTTGATAGAGGTGATGCGAAGGTAGCAGAGAGGGTGTTTCTTGCCTCACTATAGCCTCATTCCAAGTACTTAGAAATATGTACATTTATTGCAATTATTTATATGCAATATATAAAAAGTAAGGGACATGTTGGAAAACATCGTGACAGAAATGTTTTAAGGCTGGGTTTAAATGAAAGCAGCCTTTAGCATATCTCTTCTTTAAAGATAGTATAGAATAGCACCAGTGATAACTATACATATATATAGCCATTCCAATTTTCTCAGCTCACCATTGCGATGGATGATAAGACTGTTTCAAGTGTAAACATTCTCCTGCAAGAGATATGAACAGGTCCACTTGCTATCCTCCAGAGTTAAGATAAATGACTCGGCACATACAGTGTGAACTTGTTACAGAAATGAAAGGAGGGGGTGAAAATGAATAGCAGTGTGGCTGTAATCCCTAGGTGCATGTCTCTCAGGAAATACAAGCATCTTTGGAAGGGAAGCAGGAGCACAAACATAAACAATAGGCAAGAGAAGATTTTTTGGTTAATAAGCAGAAATAGCTGTTAAAATTGAGAGAGACTTACCTAGAATACAGCCATTTTTACTAGCCAGAAGGAAAGCTCTGCATGAAGACCCAAGCAAATTTTCCAGGAACGTAAGAAGTGTTTAGAAAGAAAAGGTAAAAGGTTGAATTTGAAGCATCTCTAATACGCCTTTATGAAATCCCCAACATTTCTGTATTCTGTATATAAAAAAGCATATGAAAAATAAATGATGACAGGTTGTAGGCACTATGCTGGCTGACACCGTGGTGATATGTATTGATCCTGCCAATGTCTCAGAGTTGTTCACTTGCAATGATTGTCTTTTTGACTGTTCATTCAATTCTTGTTAACAAAAAAATTCAGAGATCCATTAGTCTCCTCAGTTGCTAGTGACTGTCAGTGAAGAGTTTGTTTTTACTTGGGCTAACTCTAACTTTGGTAGATGAGAATACCCATGAGGTCACTGAATAATTCAGGAGTGACTCAAAGTCTGACCAACAGCATTAAACTGATTTTATTCAACAATTTAGGCAGAGCCATAATAACAAAAGTTGATTTAATATTCAATGAAGGGATTGAAAGGGAAAATGCTTTCCCAAGAAATCTGCATACCAGAGGTAGATTGAGCAGAGTCCTTTATCGTTTCTGACTAGAAAATGTGTGGCTCTCACTTGAAAAGGACGAAACATAAGATGGACACTAACATTGGCCTAAAAGAAAAAAGAAAAAGCATATGAACAAACAAAAAAACATACTATCTTTCAATCACAGTAGCAGAACCCTGTTTCAAGAGAACTAGGGCATGTTATTTCAATGTCTAATATTTATTCACTCAGCTTTTCCTGCACTTACTAGCACACTGGAAGGACTTTGTGTTAGAAGCAGTAGATTTCTGTGCAAATGAGGATTGCCTTTCTTTTCATAGCTAATACTGAAATAAAATGCCATGTCTGTAAAAATTAAAATGCATGATGCTTCAAAAGTAAAAGACCTGGGTAGAAAGTCCAGGCTGTGGGGAAGAAAAAATAAATCTTTGAATTAGAAAACTGATAGGTCAATTGAGTCACATTGACCACCTCCAGATTCATCCGTTTTCTCTTTCCACCATTGTGATCATTATGAACACTGAAGTGTTAAAAAAATGAAACTAACAACTGAGAACAAATTGGGACTCATTTAGGATAAGCTGTGCAGGCATATATAATAAAGGACAATATCAGTCCCAAACCACCAACAATTAAAGCTGCATCACTCAGTTTCTCTAGAATTTTATGTATGATTATTAAAGAGTCATTGATCAAAAATCTGTTTTTATTCCATTATAATTGAGTTACTTTCCCCAGTTTCTCTAAGTCACTGAAAAATACATCAGGAGCTATAATTTTGAGTGAAATGCTCTTTTTAAGTATCAGAAAAGGTATTGTAGGCAAAATTCTATAATGTTACCAAGAAAGATTGTACTTTGGGGAAATTCTAAATACATGCTCCTTGCTTTTTGCCTGGGTGAGTACACTTTGTATGCTGGGCGTTAGCACGAAGCCTGTCATTATAAATAACACTTCCAGGCAACAAGGAAAATGAATTTTGGCCCATCTTTATTGTTAGTTACTCCATAGTTGCTTGTTGTATTTCATCAGAAAATATTATGTGCCTATAATTTCCTGAAAAATATAGTTGTCCTATTATCTCAGCCTAAAAGCTAAAAGCAGTAAAATATAACATGCTTTGACATTGCGATTTATTGTACAAAAGTGCAAACAGGGGAAAATGGATATGAAATGAACCTAGCAAAATTAATGTGTGCTTTGGCAGCTCTTGGTTTATGAGAAGGTTACACTGAGCAGTTTGCTGGTCTGGAAAAATGTCCTTATTTTTCAACTCTCTAAAACTTTTCCAAATAGTTTATAGTTTCAGTCTATCACCAATATGTATGTCAAAAAAATTCACTGTACTACTGAGAAGTGGAAATAGTTTTTTTGACAAGTTCATGCGTGAATTACTGAAAGATCAACATTGTCACATAAATAACTGCTTCAGAAAGTAAACTAAATGAAGCCTGAGAGGTTTTAGCTTTTGTGGTCCAGGATTTCACGTTCACTAATCCTTAAATGATGGTGAAAATTTGCATTTTACGCTTATGAAGAGAATTTTACAAAAAGTAGAAAATGGCAAAATCGCTTAAAGTCCAAAATAAAAGGATTCTTATTGGATGGGGCTGTATATCTCAGTTGTGGAGGACTTATTTTTCTTTTCAACTGACAGTAACTCCATAATTCTGCTTTAGAATAAACTTCTTGGTGCAATAAGAAGAGTTGTGCTATTTAATTAGATTTATACAACAGGTTCAGAATCTTTGTATTTTGTTCACTCTAAGAGCTGATTGAAGGTCTCACAATGTGACCTTCCAGGCTTCTGAACTTCCCTGAGGAGTACTGCAAATCCCCCTCTCCCATCGACTTGGGTAAGATGTGAATACAAGAATAATTTCTTAGGACGTACACCATATCTTGGAAGTTCAGTTCCATTGTTGCATTTAAATTTCTATAATCTGCTACTAAGGCTTTGTTCTTTCTTTGCAACAGTGTTGTTTGTTTGTGGGGGTTGTTTGTGTTTTTTATTGTTTGTTCATTATATTGGCCCTCAGCCTTGAAGCACTTTATAGGAGGCAGCATGACAGCTTTTATTACTAGAAGACAGGGATCGGCATTATGGTGCAGCCAGTGAATAGTATTTCTCTAGGCTTAAAGAATGCTGATCTCATTTACAAAGTACATTACTTTGCTTCCCATTCTAAGAGGAATACATTCATATTTTTGAAAATGACATTTCATGATTAGCTAAGCACGACACCTACACAGTCATTTTAAATAAGATTGCCTGTTCTCAAAATTGTTTTACTGTGTCAAAGGAAACAATAGTCTTTCTTGCAAGTCTGCTTAAAATTGAAAAACAATTATTTAAATTCACTTTGACTCACAGACCTGACTTTTCAGTAAAGAAATAAGCTCATTTCTATACTTTCTTTTCTAATATTCTGTATTATATCTTATTTTCCAAAGACTTTCAACACTCTGTGGATTTGGGAAGCAATTTTCATTACTATAAGCGTTAATGTTTCTAGTGAAAAATTATTTAAGAACATTGAAAAGCTAATTGACCGGAGATTCATGGGAAATATTTTGCCTTTTATATTAAATATGAGTAGAATTTCAATGAATTAATACAGGCTGAAAAGAGATACCTTTTCAAGGTTTCATCCGTGATCTTGTGACATTTAAAAACAAAAATAAATGAAGAGAGGGATATTTCCGGTGCAGGTCAGCATTTCCAGTATCTGAAGAGAGTAGTCTCTGAAGTAGTACGTTGAAAATGAAAGGAGCGTGCCCTGCGATGTGGTGAGCTAGACGTTCGGCAGTGGTCAAGGTGCCGAAGCACATTGATAGGCCCGAGCCCTCACCTGAAGAAAATCAGCACGCCTCCACCGGGTTCAGTGAGCGGGGCCGCTGTAGTGGGCCGTTTCCCTCAGCTCTAGCACCTATTCAGCTATACCTATTTGATCACTTGGACGGTAAGTGTCAGTCTGTCAGCATAACGGTAGCTGTGATGCCAGTTAGAGGTTCTTATTTCAGACACCCCGCTCCCTGCTTTTGATGGTGACAGCGCCTACCACGTGTGCTGCAGCAGCCCAAGATGAGAATATTCTGAATAACGTTAATTAACTCCCTAGTAGGCTGGACTAACCTCTTTTGCAATTGCATGCACTAGTTTGCATCACTATGTTTGAACTATATATAAGGAACTAAAGGCAAGAAATGCAGAGAGCTGCACTTCCCAAAAGGCAACGAATCTAGGAACATACAGCTGAAACACACCACCACAACATAAGTTTCCAGAGACTAATATTTGAAACGGCAATCTTTCTGTAGTTTTGTTCGGCCAACTTGCAAGGTTACTTGCCAGAACACATACTAAGGTCAGTAAATACATCAAATACCTACATCTGTATGTTCACCTATGATCAAGACACCAGTGTAATATTTTTTTGCTTTGTGGAAAATATACAGCAGGAGCTGGACTGAGTTCAGTGTTTGTTTGTAATACCTAATTCTGTCATATGAGATGTTTAAAAAAAGAAGATGAAGAAGAAAAAAAGAAACAGAAAACCCATTAAGCATCCTCCAATGACTGTAGAAAGGATTTCAAAGATAGACTATTCACTATTCAATGTCAGAAATTCATTTATTTCTAAGTTTCATCCTTCAGAGACCTTTGATCTGATTCCCATTTCCCATCTTGCAACTTCAATATGTATAATGTTGCTTCATTATTTTCTGACATCTTGCCTCATGGTGAGCAGGTGTAACTTGAAAATAGTGTATAAAAGCAATCTTTAATGCTGTTTCCAACCCCTGAAAAGTAATCTATGCCTGAACCACTCATTTGAAAAAAAACCCCATGTGTTAGGTCCTTGAAGTTTGGAACAACTTTCTCTCCTGCTTTGGGATTTTGTGTGTGAAACTGTTTGGCTCACAGGAACCTTAAATTTGGTGTACCTACCCTATTTTGATGCAATTGGCTACATACATGTTCTTAGGGCAACATGTACAGGCCAGTACAGTGAAGGAAAAGGAGCTGAGGGAGGAAACCTACTCTGCTTTCATTGCTGCTCAGATTACTTGTCACAGAATACAGCTGTACACAACATGTATGTAACTTACACTGTTTTTACCCTGTCTGTGTACTGACAGGGTTACTCTGGTAGCACTAGCCTTCTGGTGCTCTCAAACCAGGGCTGAAGTACTTGTATTGGCCAACATGTTCCCTTCTTTTGGCACTGTTGTGATTCTTCTCCTTAAGCTATCTCAAGGCAGAGAATAAAGTAAAATAAAGTAAAATAAAATGAAGTAAAGCAAAGCAAAGCAAAGTAAAATAGGAAGAGAAGAGAAGAGAAGAGAAGAGAAGAGAAGAGAAGAGAAGAGAAGAGAAGAGAAGAGAAGAGAAGAGAAGAGAAGAGAAGAGAAGAGAAGAGAAGAGAAGAGAAGAGAAGAGAAGAGAAGAGAAGAGAAGAGAAGAGGGAAAGGAAAGGAAAGGAAAGGAAAGGAAAGGAAAGGAAAGGAAAGGAAAGGAAAGGAAAGGAAAGGAAAGGAAAGGAAAGGAAAGGAAAGGAAAGGAAAGGAAAGGAAAGGAAAGGAAAGGAAAGGAAAGGAAAGGAAAGGAAAGGAAAGGAAAGGAAAGGAAAGGAAAGGAAAGGAAAGGAAAGGAAAGGAAAGGAAAGGAAAGGAAAGGAAAGGAAAGGAAAGGAAAGGAAAGGAAAGGAAAGGAAAGGAAAGGAAAGGAAAGGAAAGGAAAGGGAGAGAGAAAGAGAGACAGAAGGAAATCTGTTTGAAACTAGGTCATGGATCGTTATGACAATAAGAGTTGCTTCTCTGAAGTCATGGCTTCTGAAATTGAAAACATTTTGACAACTTTTATGTAGCAGATCTAAAGTATTGAAGCACTCTAGGTTTATTAACCTCCAAATAAACTGCATCTTCTCTTCAAGAGGAGTCTTTGATCAAAGCACTCCTTTGTTTATTAGGTTTTTTCCAAGTCATATCAGCAATATATGAAATATTTTGACCATCATTTTGCAGATGATAATTAAGAACTGATGATAGGGATTTGGGAAGCCAGGGGAGGATAGGTTTGCTTCATTTGCTGTACTGTGAGCCAAGAGATATAAAGGAAGGTAATGCTAGAGCCTTTAGGAACACTAGCAGAATACTTAAAACAACTTCTTTTTTTTTTTTTTTTTTAATTTGGAAACTGAACTGTTTTCCCCAAATTGTAAACGTAACAATTCATTCTGAGCTGGCATCCTGCCTGCGGTGCTTTTTGACCCTGCAAAAATGACTGCTTTCCATGAGCCAGAATATGTGAAAGGAAAAATGATGCTTAACATCATGTAGATAATGTTGGCATACGCAAAATGTTTATATGCATTACACTATAATCTGTAAGATACCAACATTACAAATATGCTTTTAATTCAGATTTAGCTATTCTTTAGTCAAATGGCGAACAGAAAAGACTGAAGAACAAACTGTAATGTTTTACTAATATTCTTTTTTAAAAATATCTTCCTTTTAAATGTTTATGCTTTTGAAGCTGAGTGAATTCTCTGCAAGTATAAGGCAGAAATTGACTCGTATTTACAAACACATTTTCAGTGTTTGTGTTGATAACCTTCTATGTGTTCATTCTGCACCACTGTTTTCTCATGCTGGAAATATTTGCCAAATCTGAAAATAACCTTGCATAATGTGCATGGAAAAGTTAGTCAAACTGAATTTCAAAGTTAATGATCAACTTGCCCATAGGAATCACACAGCTTTATGTATCATACTCTTTGCAAAACAGTTTCTCTATTTTTTCCCATTCAAGCAAAAATGAGGAAAAGTGGGATTTGAAAATAAGAAAAAGTCTTAATGCAACATAAACCAACAGATGTAATAAACTTCTTTCAGCAATAGAACAGTTACTTATTTATAAGAATTTGGGCTTTTAAAAAAGTACTAGCCATAGTATATGGAACAGCAGCAGGTCATGAAATTAGAAGACAGTATGGTTGCAGTAAATGCTGTTAAAATACCTCTCAAATACTTCATTTACTGAATGTTGGCATGTTTTCTTCTTTAAGATAATTTACAGTAACCTGGTAGGTTACTGGAAGGGCTGAAATTGAAATTAAAGGTAATTCAATCTGCTTCATAAGCTAATTAACCAGTATTCAGTGAACAAATTATTTTGTGATTTTTATGGTTCCACAGTTACATTCCAAGGATGTTATTTGACTAAAAGGAAACATTATATTAAAACTTCTATTGCAGTTCAACAAGCACACACAGAAGGCCAGTTCTCAGAAATCATCACAAGTATTTCAAAAGAAACATGAATATTTTCTGCAGAATTAACAGTTTAAAAACTCCTATTAAAAATGTTGAATTGAGCATTTCAAAGAACATTTTAATATCTCAGAAGCAAAGTAAATAATTTCAGATTGGGGTAACATTGCCTTCTTACCATAAGTTAGTTTGGTTTAAAGAAAAACCTTTGACAAAATCAAAGCTTTTGCATGAAAGGAACCAATATTGATGAAAATAACCCTCATAAATAAAGAAATAAATGTCATGATCTTAGTAATCCAATTTGTTATGTAACTTAAAAGGGATCTTGTTGGTAGTTATTTTTGCTACATAGAGATGTAGAGTTTCCGTATAAAGGGTGATCTTTCTGCTGTGCTCTATGCAGAGCTGATAGTCTGAACTGAAGTAAACCGGCAGGCTAAAGGTGGGGTGGGAAAGAGGCATAGTATGGGTCAGTGGCCATGTCTGAACTGCAGCAGGCTGGCACCCGTGAAGAAAAGCATGTCCCAGTGCTGGTCTGCTTAATGCATGTTTGAACACAGCCTTTTCACAAGAGAAAGCAAGCAGAGAGCTAGATTAGGCAAGAACCACCCATTCTAGAAGTGGTACACACGCTTGCATTGCATCCAGTTGAGGACTATTAAAGAGAAACTTTCAGTTAAGGACAATGATTTGTGCTTGTCTAGGAGGCAATCATCTCTCGCATTTTCCCTTGAATCATTTGGTACAAACCATTGTCAAAGACAGGACAGAAGTCTAAATGGGCAACTGGCCTAATCAAGTATGAACATTTCTGTATGGTTATAACCACTACTGTTAAGCTCTTCTCCAGAAAAACTGAGAATTTAATAAATGTTGCCTGAACAGCCGGAAACTTGTCTAAATCAGCGGGTATTATAACCACCTGCAAAGTAAGTTTGAGAATCTGATTTTCGACAGATAGGGCAGCTATTTGAGAGGCCTAATTACACTAATTATAATGTGTTATGTAATGTTTCATCAAAAACACTGACCCACTCTGCATAGCAGGTGCTCATTAAATGTGGAAGATCTGCTATTAATAATCATTTACCCCTTGTGGAAACTTTGTACTGTATGTGATAAAGATAAAATTTAACTTCCCCAGAAAGCTACCCAAGAAAATAACATTTCAATGAAACTGAGCTGAAACTCCTTGTTATTTCTTCACTTTCAATGAAGTGAAGAAAGAATAGAGTGACCCTGCACTCTGTTGATCCCTCAGAAACAAAATATTATTTCTCAGTAAAACGTGTAAGTACTAATCTATATACCACAAATACAAAAGCCAGTGGATACTCTGCTGTAATCTACATGCGCTTTCAGTACTGTTGTGCATAAAAGCTATACAGAGTGTCTGCTAGTAAGTATTACTAAGCATGTTAAAGAGTGAACGTACACCCCAGTTTAGGAAACTCGGGTAATTCTCTAGTAATGTCAGTAAGACGAGTTATGTCCTACTATAAGGCATCATGTGGCATGTGGGAGGGGCTGTAAACTGGTCATAAATTTCAGACAACAGAGAACTTCCCGAGGCTATAGTGGTGAAGTGTCAGTACTCTTCATTATCCAAAAATGACAAATTGACATCATGTGTAAGATGGGACTGGACTTATTCTAGTCTTTTTAAGTTAAATATTCTAGTCAGCAGTAAACAAAGAATATTGTTAAAACCTAAGTTTACACAGGACTCTGGAATACATAGGTTTTTCTCTGGCCTGCTTCCTCCATTCTCTTTCATCCGCGCCTTCATGCCTGTGTCTTTTCATTGTCAAATGCGGCTTTTCTTAGTTTACCAAGTTTTTACTCTAGTGTAGAATTCCCATCAAACCTATGACTCTACTTCTTTGCTTTACAAAATAGTCTCTTTCCACAGCTGGAGGAAATAAAATAAAATCAAGCTTCCGTGTAGGAAGATTTTTATTTTTTATACTTTACTTCTCAATAGTTTTTGCATTTTACCATTTTGGAAACAAATATAAAACTTGCAGAAGAAACAGACACGATGGTGAGTACTGGTGAGCACAGGGCAGTCATATAGAATAATACAGATCTCTCTTTCAAATCGGGACCATTCAAACAAAATTAGTTTAATACAGACACTTAGGGACAAAGAATAAAAGTCATGCCTACTGACATGTGTCCTGTACCCTGGACAGGAATGACACTGAAAGAGAGATAAGAGATTAACAAGATTTAGTAGCTGCAACTTCCAGTCAGAAAGAGTCAAATTTAAAAGAGCCTTTTTTTTTTATTGGTAAGGGTGACTAACCATTTGGAACAAATTAACAAAGAAAGTGGCAAATTCTTCACCCCTGTTTGTCTTAAAATCAAGACAGAATATTTTACTAAAATATTTACCCAGGTGCAATCTATTGTACTCGATACATGGTTTATGGACTGTATTATACAGGTCAGAGTGGATGATCTGATGATCTTTTCTATCTTTAAAAATCTATGAATCTACAACAAAGTTATAACAGTTAATTGATTTCAGCCCCTTCTACCTGCTGTAGGTATGATTGTGTTAGAAGCGATGTTAAGTATCCTAGCAGACTTACTCTGTCTTAACCTTTCTTTCTTAGCTTGTCAGGTCTCCTTTTTGCCTCCATTTCATCTTTTTCTTGTTTGTTTATAAATATTTGAACCAGCCCTCTCAATTCATTCAAATGGAAGAAGTTTGAATTCTAAATCAAATAGGACAAACATTTAGTCTAGGATAAATTAACTTACACCCAAAGCCCTGTTTTCTGCTTTCCCAGGAAAAGAGACGTCTCTCTTCTCAGCTATTTTTAACCGCCAACAAGGACAGACCCAGAGCCCCATTTCTTAGAAAGCAAATATGGCTGTAGTGTGCTCAGCCCCAAACACAAAATGAAAAGGCAACAGCTTCTGCAAGGTGAATTACCCTATGCTTCCATCATGAGTAAGTACTACCCTCCAACTGTAAGCGCTACTGAACTTAAAGTTCATTACAAGGACTGACAAATACAGTGCAGTGTAAGCATTTTTTTTTTTTTCATTTTTATTTCTGTGCCTATATAGTTGGTAATCTTTTCTGCGTATCAGAGGAGATATTACCATGGCAGGAGAAAATGGTACTGTCTAGACCCATTTCCTGCAGCTTATAAATAGCTGTGCTCATGATTCCCAGGAATCATCCTATTGCTTGAGACCAGCTGAAGGTGAGTAAACCAAGTTGTAATTCTTACAGACTCGCACTTGGAGAATCCATTTTTCCAATAGATAATTTTAAAGAAATGCAGTAACTTTCTTGGAACACATTTAATATATTTTAAAAATACTTCAGAAATATTCTTACAAACCCAGGTGGCTAATGCAGCTAACAGATGTGCAAATTTTGTCTGGTGATTACAAAAAATACAGTTTATTAAATTGTGTCATATGGCAGATGGGTAGGAGCTCAGTAGAGTACTTGGTTGATTACTCCGTAGTTTCTGCAGTCAGAGGAAAAGCCCCAGCCTGCAGGTTTGCATACCCACAGTTCCTGGGGATGCCAGTTTGCATTTCTTAAAGAAAGGGGATTGAAACTAAACACCTCAGGGCTTCTCCAAGTCTATCTTCTCTGTTTTGGTTAATTCCGAACATTGTCTTCTTATGTCCAAAAAAGAAATGAAATAGGGAGACGAGCCCTTTGGGATAAACAGCTACTTCCTCTGATAAATGTGGGGTTTATATCTTACTATTCCATCTGCTCTATCTAAATAGCCCTTTAAACTTTCTCTATTAGCTGTAATTACATTACAATAGTTATATGAAGGCTTGGACAATGCTTCTGGTTTTAGAACAGCTTCCACCATTAAGTGGAAAAGCTCTCACAAGTCTAATTTCGTATTCTTAGTTTACAAAGGTCCCTGTGCTTCTTGGTGACTCATAATCTTCCTATGAGCTGCAGCAGTTAAGAGACAGAGAAAGCAGTTTTATGTTGAACCAGCAAAACAGTTCTCTTAAGAATAGCCCGCTTTATCCCGCTAACATAAATTTTCTGCATTGGTGCTTACACATTATGTATGAAATCAAAGGATAAAAAAGTAGCAAAAGCCTAGATCTTAAATACCAAAAATGGCAAATAATCGTCATAACTTAAAATGTTATCATGACTATGGACACTATTGATTTCAGTCCAAAATAATGTTATCCATGTTGTCATTCAGAGATAAATAAGAATATCCGGAAAACACCGATGTATTTTATGTGAAAAGTTTGCTACCCTTAATAATGTAATTATTTCATACATTATTGCAAGAAAATGATGAAAAGTGGGGTAATATTTTTTCTCATCCATTATGAATGTAGTTATACAGCAAATGGCACATTACAAATGGAGCTAGTAGAAATATGAGTATAAAAACAGCTGCCATCTAACACTTCCTCTGTAAGATCCTGCATTCAATTACCTATCAGTTTGTCAAATTTCAGCTGTTGCAGCTAAAATTTTCCATGTCAGCAAATTCACTTCAGACAGAATTTCTTTTGGAAAGTTTCTAAAAAAAAAGTTTCCCATAAAAAATGTTCTGCCTGTTCCAACAATAGCAGTGAGGACTAATGATTGCTTTGTTTATGTTACATTGAGACCAAGAGACTGTGGAATAGGACTTTCACTTTACCACTGCTCTTGGCTCAGGAAAGTATTTTCATTGAATGCCTACCAAAACATGGTCAACTTACTAAGCTGCGAAAAAAGTCTTAGTGTCTTTCACATGTTTCCAGTGTTCCTCCTTCTGAAGAGTCTGTGCAGATTGCCTCTGAAATAGATGAACAGTCTTCTCCTTGAAATTGTTACTCATGACTACTATGGGCAATGGGTCTCTGAAAATGCACTTTCCACTGCTTTAAGTGTGGTTATTGCTGGAGCCCAAGAGAAAGCACGGCAGCCTGCAAGAAGGGGAAATGCAGCCTCACAAGGCAAAGGATTTAGGCAAGGAGTATGCTGGGAGAGGGGAATATACAGTGAAACTAGGACAGTGAGGCTGAAAATAGGAGGCAGGATGCAAAGAGATGAATAAAGGATGCAAAGAGTTGAATAAAGATCTGCAGAAGAGGATATGGCATTCAGGGCCGTAGACAGAGATCCTCTAGGGAGGTCACAAGAGGACTGGGCAGGGACAAGCTAAAGGCACAGGGAAGTGCAGGCCCAGATGAGGGAGAAGCATCTCTCCAAGTGCAGAAATGGACCCACATGTGCCAGAGACACATCAGTCATCAGAGCTTGGAAATACTCTGCTAAGGTGTGGGGCTCACCCTCCACTCATCCTCGTTCATACAGAGAGTGAAAACACTAACTCTTATCAGCTACTCCTCCAGCCACAGCAGCTCTGCTCTGAACATTCAAACCCTGCTCATCTATGGCTCAATAAGTTTGTAGTTTTCTTTTCTTTCATGGCTCTAGTCTCACTGCCCTTCATGTCCTGATTAGTAAAAGGAGAACAATCCCACCTGCTCATCTCACAGGCAGATTGGAAAATTATGTATTTTCTGCCCTCAGAGCAGGGTCTGAACAGGCAGTAAATAAAGCGGAAGACCACAGGTTGACAGTGAGGCTGGCAGGAAAACTAAGTAAGTAGTGACACAGCCTGTTCTTCCCTTCAGTGCACTCAACAAAGCAGGAATCTGTGAAACAGAAAGTAGGTAGTTATTCAGTAAAAAGCCATAGGAGAGGAGAAGGGTGTCCACAAAGGCTAGCTTTGGCACTGGAGATTTTAACCTCCTGTCCTGTTGTCAGCTGGCAAAGAGAGTTCCTTCAGGAGAGGATTTAGATGTCTTAAAACTGGCTCTTATTCTAGACTTGCTCTCCAGACAAGTTTGCCTCTCTCCCTCAACTGAGGAGGGACTCAGGGAAAGTAGCATCTCTGGAGCTGAGCTACGCTTTGTGAATTTTCCTCTGTGCAATACTGCAAGTGTATAAACTCATTCTGCAGGGAAAAAAATGACATCAACTATTAAAAATGAGAGAAAAAAGCCACCAGTAACATTGAAATAAATATTTTACTGGTTCTTCTGCCATAAATGCTCTGTGAATTTTAATGATACAGGAAGTTTGAAGAGCTGTCTCTATGTTTCTGAACTCAGCTGGGACAAGACCATGATTTGAAACAGCATGAAAATTTCCTAAAGGATTGATTTCCAACTGAAAGACTAATTAATTTATTTGCAAAAGAAATCCAGTACTTGCTGAAACTTTGGGTAAAACAACAGCATTCTTTTTATATGAGTATTTGAATCTTTCTTTAGACACAAAACCATCTTGACATACAAAACGATCTTGATTTAGTATTTTGAGACCCAACAGTGGAAGCTTTCTGAATGTGTTAGAACAGCTTCACGGAGAGAGCTGAAAGCATCAACCTGACATTTTTTATCTGACAGCAATTTTCCACATGCGGCTCAACAGAGAAACTGGAGAGATGCTTGAAACAAAAAGAGACAAACAGCGAGTCAAAGGTTGGCATGACTGACCAAGCAGGGGCTAATCCTGCTACAAGGCAGGTGGCAAAAGGCAAAGCTGCAGCTCTGTAGTTCATGGCAAAGTGTTTGCACTAGGTATGGTGTTAGAGAGGAAACTAGTGGAGAGGCTTTGAAGAGACTGACATGGTCAGATTGACAAATCCACCAAGTTTGCAACGTGCAACCATGCAATACCCACTTCTCACAGGATTTTACCAGCGTAGGGCAAAAACTCTTTGGATAAGTAAATTCAGCAGATATATTTTTATGCTGTTAACTACAGCTTCCTTGCTTACAGATTCAGCACTGGGAGGAGAATTTTTGAGTGAAGATCCTCAGGCTTTGTGTGAATACATCGTGCACTATGACAAAGCCACTTCACTGGGCTCCCTAACTCCTTGCCATATTACTGGTGACTATACTCTATGGCAAAGGTCTTCAGTTGAGATACTGTGAACGGGAGCTTATTCAGGCACTGCTTCTTTTCTGAACACTTATGAGGAGGGATGTCTCACAGACTGAACTACAGGAATAACTGAACAGTTTTAAGAAGAGGATTGTTGCTCTGATTCTCTGTAGGGCTCTACTCCCTCACTCCGTAAACAGTAAAAAGCTCAGCCTGTGTAATGTGCAGCCCCTGGAGAATGAGCAGCAGGGCACATATGCATGAAGCTCCCCATTAACTCCTTTTTCACCCCCTGTCATTGCAGGTTTGGCATTGACTGAACCAGCACTGCAGGCTTTAACCTTCTCCACCAACAGAATCGGAAAGGAACAATAGCAAGCTCAGCTATGGATATCAAGCCAAGGACTCACCATATGGTGTTTTTGTTTCACACAAGGGGAAAGATTGCTTTAAAGACCAAGGGCTGAATTCATCCCTGGTGTAAGACTATTAAATTCAGTGGTGTTAGATCAAGCATGAATACAACAAACTAATTCCACGTGATGGGGAACAGGAGTCAAGGATGGTTTTTTTAGCAGCCCAAGGATGTCTGTAAGGTAAACTCAGTTGAGCCAAGTTTATTTTTTTTATGTCTAACTGACATCTGTTCTCTGAAAGCCTGCAGCACACTGGAACCATTTCCCAACCTTTTCCCCCTCTATAACCACTGTGAACTTCTGCGACAGCCAGAGATGGTGAAAAGGCATGTTTCATATGAAAATGGGCACCACAAATGACCCAGCAGATATTACGCTAAAATACCTTGACACTGCTTTAGTGATCTATATTCAAGAAAGAAATATGACAAGAAAACTTTCCAACAACAGTTGTGAATTTTTGTTAGAGTTTTGTTAGAGATTTACTGACACTGACAGCAGATAAGTTTTAGCCATTTCTATCACCATGCGCATTAAAGAAATGAGACCGGGGACAATAGACTGTGAGCTAGCCAAGCTACTGACAGGCTAAGCCCCTCTTTTACATTTTCAGAGCATTTGATGTGCAGATCAATTAGAGAGTTTAATTTGAGTCATCTTCTATAGCACAGCAGCTATGACATGCAGAACCCCCATAATGCAGACATTCAATAAAGTGCACGTTGGTACACTTTTATCTTTACAGCACGGTATCTCATTTTTACAGGGAGACGTTACTAGAATGAATTGGTTGAAATGTAAAAAGTAAATGAGGAACTTGGCTTTTAAACTTGATGAGCTATTAAATAGATGGGAAAAAAACTGGTTGTTAACATGAGTCAGGTTGTCTAAACTGACTACTGCTGTGGGTTAACTTAGCAATAACGCCTGAGAGACATTTTAGAGGAGATTCTTGAAGTCTGAGATAATAGCTGGTGAAGCTGTATTCAAGGTAATGTAAATCAGCACTAATTCAACAGAAGCCAGTGAAGTTAAACAGCTATAAATCCAAAAGAAATGTAATTGGAATCAGGTCCAGCATATATTTTGTTTCATATAACAGGAGATGTTACCTAGGTATTTTAGAACTGAATTCAAGGGGGAAAGTGAGAAGTAAAATAATGTGGCTACAATATCAATAAGGATAAGACCTGTCTGCAGAATCAAGTTTTGATTGACAGAACATATTCATTTGAGACACAGGTTTAAAGAAAAAATAGGTTGTCCTGTGACTCCAGCTGTTGCTAGGTGGCAGAGTGGCTACACAAAGCTGAGAGCTGAGCTTACAAAATGGTCACTCTCATAAACTCCTATGAGAGACCAAAAACGATCCTAGTAGATATAAATTATTCATGCCTTAATTATATTATTGATTCTGGCCCTAAACTCTGTGTAACCAGAAGAGGTAGGACTGACTCAGAAGAGAAAGGAGATCCCCTGAAGGTGTAGTCTGGTAGAGCAGGACATACTGCTAGTGTAAGGAGCGAGGCCAAAGGATAAAAGAAGGAAGCAGGTATAAACTCCATAATGCCCTGATATTCTGCTGGGAGAATTAAGAGAAGCTCAAAGCATTTTAGCTGTTACTCGTTACTTTGCACCTGCCAGGGATCTCTCTGATTCAGCTTCCAGCTGACCACCCGTGGCAAGAAGCAACCAGCAGAACTGCCCATCTATGAAGCTAGCAGTCTCTAACGACCATCTTTCTTGCCAAGTGAAAAATCAGTGTCAATAGTCTTATTATAGGTTGCTTCACCCTCTGGAGCTCCGTCGCTCCCATCTGATACCGCCACCACAGAAGCTCTTGGCTGGGAAGCCCCAGGTCACTCAGCCCCTTCCCCTTTTCCTGGCCCTGAGGAGTTGTAACGCCTTCCTCACCGGCACCTGCCGATGCTGGGTGAGCCTTTGTGGTACCCCTGTGGTTTGGAGATTTTTTCTCCCAGGCTCCCCTCCAGGAGATGGCTGTGGCTCCCAGTACTGGCTGGTTTTCTGTGCCACCCAATTTTTACTGCGCTACCATCGTGGAACTGCTTGGCTGGCATTCGCAGTCTGCCTTATCACCTTTCTCAACGGCACTGCTCACTCAAGGACAATATAAAGCATCACCTTCATCCTAGATTTTTTAAGTCTTTAGCGGACAGTGTTACACCTCAGGAAATACTAGTGAGACACAGAACCCAGGAAGCCCATGCCGTATTGCTAATTGAGACTGAGAATAAGCTGTCTCAGTAGGCTTATACTGACAGCATCAGTATCTGTTTGCAGGCTTTTTTCCTGAGCAGCGGTTGTGGCAATAAGTCCATATTTTTTCTGACTCAAGGACAAGTGATTTTTATCAGACTGACATCTCATGCACTTTGCTCAAGTGCTCTTTTGCCAAATAACCTAACAAGTATGTCTGCAACCAGCAACTCTTTGAGCCTTGCATTCAATTTGCAGACTGTACATTCGCAGCTGAAATATTATCTCTATATTATTGGGGGGTAATGAATACATTTGGCAGGCTCCTAAAGGCACTATAAATAAAGATATTAGATTTATTTCACACTCAAGGACTTAGACAACCCTCCTCTTCTGCCTGAGCTTATTAACACTGTGCTTTTGTTGAACCTGTGACACATAAGATTGCAGGAAACAAGGTCAGACATGCATATCAGAGATGGCTCTCTCTGCTGGGATCTATCTGTCTTCCTTTCTCTATTTTTTTTTTCTCCTAGATATGTTATTTTCCTCTAAGAAATTTATATTTTTGTCTGCCTAGCTTTACTTTTGAATCTTTTCTAAAGCCTCTGGGTGTTTCGGTTGTGTCACTCTCCTCTTTTTCCTCCCATTAGTATGTTTTCTCCCATTAGTATGTTTTCTATGTACCCTCTACATCATAAAGGTGTTAAGAGTTGCTGATAAATCATTGCAGGTATTGAACACAACCTAGATGGCACTCTTGAGGAACAGTCTCTAAACAGGGGAGCTGAGAGCAGTGGGAAAAGAGGAAATGAAGCAAAGGGTTTGGGATTGCTGAACAAGTACAAATGTGTGCTCTGCTTCCTTGCCGTCATCTGCTGAGACATAAAAAGAATAGAAAACTATAGAAAAAGTCTATGCAGACACACAGACAAAAAACCATTACATTTTAAAGGAAAGATTTTCATAGCCTACAAGGGGGAGAAAGAGGAAACAATTCAAGAAATATCTGTGCTGGCACACAACTTTTTTTTCCTCTTTTTTCCTATCTTACTGTAACCCAGTAACACAATGCACAACGCTAAAGACTACTACCCGGGATCCACTCCATCTCTCCTGTGAATGCATCATTAATAATTTGGACCAAAATTCTTCTTTCTGGGATGCCTTGGCATATGCAGACCAGAGGCTCTAGCTACCAGTGACTTGTTTTGATGACCAAGAACAAAGTGGAATTAATCAATAGAATTGTCCCTAGGCAACACTCACAAATCTTCAAGACTGTGGTACACGCTAGCTGATTCCCATAAAATAGCTGGAAGTTTCCTAGGCTGAGCAAGGGCTGCATCTGCATCTCATCTGCATTTCTCACAGCATCTCAGAAATGTCCTCATGGAAGCTTTTTCCAGGAAAACCAAAATTCAGATAAAAATCCTTGCTATGGCAGAAATCCAGTGACAGTTATTAAAGAAAAAAAAAAGTGCAAGGGGTTTGGGAGCCATTTCTTGTTACATGGGAAGGACCAGGAACATATTGTATGTTGGGAGATCATCATGCACCCTACTCCAATTCACCCTTGATTTGATTCAGGACTGCAGAGACTGAAAAGCCCATTCAGATTTCATGTCTTTGATGATGCTACAGAATACCTATCAGCTAATTAATGTTATTCGTGGAGACCTAAGGAAAGCGGCACCTGTTGAAGGCAGAACATGATCAGGGCTATGAGTTTACAGTAGCATTATATTTTTAATACAGTGTCTGTATCACGTGAAAAGCAGAAACAGATTAAGAAGCTGAACCCAAACTTGTCAGCACCCCACACATGAAGCCTGGGAGTCCACTTTTCTCATACCCTCTTCTTCCATCATGAACCCTCCAGCCCAGCTTCAGCTATCTGGGGAGTCCTGAAGAAGTGAGATTTCAGGAAAAAAATTCTCTTCAGGTTGAAGAGGGTTTAAGATATCAGATCCTTGCCTTGCTTTTAAGTGGTCTCAGGTATCAGTTAGGGTGGAAAAGGTGGATACCTCTATGTTTTCTAAAAATAGGTAGCTGCCATATCTGCTTTTTCTACTTTCAGTGTCAGCCATATGTGGTCATGGCTTAAGCACCCCTTTCTCACTGATTTTTTTATGATGCTGGAATTTAAAAGTAACCTAGGTATTAAGATGCTACCTACTGTACATGTGTGGGCCCATATGGAAGGCTATATTTAGCTACCTAGAAACTCCTACGTGTTTCAAAATGTGATTAACCAGTTTAGGTGGTTTGTTGTGTTTGCTTCTGATTCCTATCTTAATCGTGTACACCACTTGAAAGAATTAGGCTTTATTTATAATGGGGTTTTTTACCAGGCATATATCAATTCATTGAGGAAATTGTATCCAGTAATCACAACTGGGTAAATGGTCGTTTTGATTTGTCCTTATCAGTGGAAGAGATTAAGACATAGGCATTTTATCAGCCCATGATTAAGCTATGAGCATTCTGTATAATTCAGCTTGTTTCAACTTATTGACAAACCCATCCATCCTAGCTAACCACCTCATTCTTGATTACTTAAAGAAAATAAATTTACTGTAATGTCGTTATTTAATATCCAATCAAAATAACAAATGTCCAGCCTACTGCAAATTCAAGACACAAGTAACTGTGTCCATTTACACTTCCTAGCTGTAAAAACTATGGGACTATGCTATTTTGACTGCATGTCTCTAAAATAAATGAAAAGAGACTGTGGAATCGGATATCTTCATAGTTAACTGAGACACTGAGTCCTTTTCATAGGTTTGCATCTGCTGATAGTCATTGGTAGTGGAGCATTTAATCATGACCTAAATCTTTTTAGCTTCTTAGCTCTGACTAGAGAACAAATTTGCATTACCAAAGAGAAAAGAGAAAGAAAAAAATAAAATAAGAGAAATGAAGCAGGAGATTATAAAAAGTGTAACGTGGAATTAGCGAACTATTCTCTGGTGCAAATAAGTGCAATATATACCTTCAGCAACTTTTGCTTTGTCCTTTGCATCGTTGCTTTTCTTCCTATGGCCTAAATACATAAACCAGGTGCTAGGTGTGGAAAAATAACCGGCACACAGCCACACATTCAATCTCTGTTCTTTGTTCCAACAGTTATTCTTTAAAAAGTGACAAAAGTTCTGCTTCAGAGGATTAGGCTGATTAAAATGGTGTTTCTTTAAACAGAAATTTGGAAGAAGCAACAAGAATGTACCTCTGTGGAGGGAAGAAAAAAAGGTATCTTTTCTTCAGCCTTTGCTTCATTTATTTTAAATACAGCTGTGGCTGCTCAGACTTTTGTGCTACATGAATAGTGACTTTTGTTTCCAGTACCTGCTCTGACTCATATTTTGTGGAGCTGTTTGACACAAAATGGTGTTCTTTTCACTTTCTTTATGCACTCTTTTGTCTTCAGCCTTAATATTGGCAAACATTATGCATGTGATCAGATGGTCTGTGGGCTAAAAACTCATAATACCATGGAAATGTTACCTAGGTGAGTTCAAGTTATTAAGAAAGAAAATAACCAACATTTATAATAGTATTATCAAGCCCAGTTATGCTCATTTTCAGATTCAGGTGAATTGTGTATCACTCCCACATCACAGTCTACTGTAAGCTGTAGCTTTTATCTCCATTACTTGGTAGCTGAATAATTTTTGTTGTGATTTTTCACTACCAGCTATGAATCTTGCCTCCATTAACACCCTTTTCAGCCTTATCTGCATTTCCGTTGTCTGTTTTTTCCCCACTGTGAGCAGTTTGTATGTCTTTATCAAACGCTGTTTACTGCAAATAGTGTCTCTTCCCTCATACTCTTGTAAGTTGCAAGTCCCCTGAAGTTTTGTCTTTACAGTCCGCAGTGCTCTCCTCTGCTTTGAATCAAAGAAATCTGTGTATCTGGAAAAGATATTTTCCTATTATATTTCTTTCTAAAAGCACCATTTTTGTCTATATAGACAAGAAAGTGATCTATCTGACTGAAAACATCTTTTAAAAATATTATTTAAAGTACTTTAATATTCACATTTATGTTGTCTTCATTTGAAACACTACCTCAGTTCCCATGTCCCACTAGTCCAATGAAATAAAAATTAGAAGACGGGAAATTCTGCTATAGCTACTTGTCTCTCAAAGTAATTAGATTAGAAAATTATCTCAGCATTAACAGCCTAGAAGTTTGCTGCATGCATGTGTGTCTGTATGTGTATGTATGTGATGGGTCATTTACCGTGGCTATATTATCAGCTGCATATTGCATTTGCCATTCACAATAGTATAGCTTTTTCTCTGCATTGATCATTATAAATGGAGATGACATGAAAGATTCAAGGATGCTCCATTTTGTTTGCACTCCAGAGGGTTTTATATAGGGCAAAGCAAGAAGGGTAAAAGACTGTTTAGGTATATATATCTGTCTATATACTCAGTATACACAGTTTTTGTATCTTCATGTATTTATATGTACAATGTAAATATTTACATATAAAAATGTACATTTTTGTGAAATGTTTAGACACATATATATGTTTGTGTTACATATGACAAAAATGTTATCCCAGTTGTCTTGGACCTTTCTACAATGCCTGTAGTTCAGTGAACTTGGAAATTTTCTACCATGTTGCTGCTTTTAATAGATCTTAGACCTACTTTTTCCAGTAGAAGAATAAGACAAGGAATTCATCACTTACTTTGGTAAACGTGTCCTGAACGAGTCTTAAGGGAACTGCAAAACTTCTGTTTCTCCTGATCCTACCTTAGAACTAAAGAGAAAACAAACCATTATGAAATGAGAGTTGGCAAATGAACATTTTCTGTGTGGCCTGTACAGTTTATAGACTATCAGCTTTTAGATACCTGGTCTACGAGAATTAAGGTGTTATAGAAACCTGAGCACTTCAGGAGAAATATCTAGAAATGAAAACTGGATTTTTAACCATGAATTACAAAGCAAGGCTATTAAGAAACACCAAAACTAGGATCAGTTATGTAGACAGACTTAACAGTCCCATGTAGTATACTTCAGATAAACATTTCAAATAGTGTCAAGTTTATCACTAGCTAATATGCCTTTAAAGCACTGCATAGAGAAATAAACTACTGATTCCAATAAATCATTTAAATTGCACTCAGACGAGTGCATTTTCTAACTCCTTGCAAAAATTTTGTTTCCTTACGTGACTTAAAATGTTTTCTCATAGATTTGGAACCACATGCCAAATTACATAATAATCTATTGTACAACTTACTTTGTAATATAGTGTGCAAGCCAAAAACTCCTAAGACACTTGCCAGGCTACTGTGCCAACATAGAATAAAAATGGCCCTGTGCAGAGGGTCTGTCCAGCAGCAAAGAAAATGGGTGAGTAGGTTGAGAAAGCAGACAAAAGCTGGCTAAAATAAAAAACAATTTTTTCAGGAACGCTAAACAAACCTGGGAAAAATTATGGATCCATATAGAATTTCTAGTAGTCAAAACTGCATGTCAAGTGTAGAAAACTACAATAATCCTAGAAAACAGCTGAGCACACAGGGGCAGCCTGCAATTGCTATCTTACTTTCACGTTTATTGCCAAGTATATGTTACCTTATATCTCCAGGACAGATTGGTTTGTGCTACAAACCCATCCTGCTATCCACTGAATATATACGTACACACATACAGAATCATTTATTCTTCAGCACATGACATTCTCACACCACTTCAGCTGCACTAACAAACGGCTGAACCAACAGTGCAGACAGGACCATAAAGTTTGCCGTATGTAAAAATTGGTACTGCTGCTCCTCAAACAACCTCTTACCAGCAACAGTTTGCATGATAATTGATAACTGTTGGTCAGGCTTTCATATGATCCCAGTATCACAGGGTGCCAAACGAGTCAGCTAACAATACGGCCAAGTGTCTTTGGTTCCTAATGCCTGTTCCTTCCAGGGTACAACTTCTCAGCTCCTCACTACTCTGCAAAGCCAGAATTCTGTTTGCAAGTCTATTCTCTTAGCCCCAGACATCTCAGACATGTTTAAGTCATGTATGCTTATTTCTGACAAATTTGCTTACCATTCTTAACAAAAATTATACTATATATCACTTGTGTATATATCTATGAAAGGTTGATGAATTATGAAGAAAAGTCTTGCAGGGAAATGGTACAACAACTTTAATACTACAGATTCTGTCTGTTTGCATGGGGTTTTTTTCCCAAAAATAAGTTAGTTTTACCTGAATCAGTTCTCCTCTGTTGTGTATAACGTTTGTTAATTGATTTCTGGTTGTATAATCCCAAAACAGTGGTTTTCACAAAACCTACTGCTGGCTATCTACATGAATCATTTCAAAGAATTGATTCATTATTAATTAATTAATTATCTTTTGGAATCCTAATGGAGCTGCAGAGTAAAACAAATTCTTTTTCCATTTTCATCTTTATTTCCCTCTGGCATGACAAAGATCATAATGAAATTGTTTCAGACATCTGTGCATCTTTCCCACCTGTTTTTGTCTCATACCTCTGTGTTCTGTAGATCCTGTTTACTACCCTCTACCACTGTCACTGCCTACTTTTCAAAAGATAGTCAAAGATTTTGCATGTAGTTTTCCAAGTATCTGGATTTAGTCTGAGATGACACTAGATCTCCTTTACCTCATTCTTGTAAGTGACATACAAGTGAAAGGGTCTCATCAGGTCCTGATTTACTTACAAATGCAGTCTAAATCACGTAATCCTTGGCAAATTGCTGAGTTTGAGATTAGAGCAGACTACTCTGCTCAGCAAGACTCTCTGTCTGCCATGGGAATTTGAAAAGTACAAGCCATACGTCTCCAGACATGTAGTAAAATCTTAATCAAAATAAAATTTACAGATCTGCTGAATAAAAATCCCCATCTGCTTTACATCAAGTGTTGCTGTTGTCTGGAGGAATGCTGCCATCATGGACAAGTACGCAGATGAAGGGATTTGGGGGGCAACACACTAAGAATTATTTTAAGTGAAGTTTTACACAGAAGACCTTTTTTTTTTTTTCCCACTAAAGGGGCTGATGGTAGAATGTGTATAGTTTATGGTCCACCTTTCCCTTAAGCCAGTTTAACTATATGGGCATTCCAGTCTACTTATTCATATAATGTATAAAAATATAAAATGAGAGTAGAAAATGAGTGGATATTGTTTTATCACATAAACTCTAGGAGTCATGTCTGGCAATATGAATTTATTAAGCAGTATCTGTCACAGAATCACAGAATCTCAGACTAGTTGAGGCTAGAAGGGACCCCTACAGATCATCTAGTCCAACCCCCCTGCTCAAGGCAGGATCACCTAGAGCAGGTTGCTCAGGGCCATGTCCAGTCAGGTTTTGAACATCTCCAAGGAAATGCCACAACTTCTCTGGGAAACTTGTTCCAGTGTTCAACCATCCTCACAGTAAAACAGCTTACATGGAATTTCTTATATTCCTTATATTTCAGTTTGTGCCCATTGCTTCTTATCCTGCCTCTGGATACCACTAAGGAGAGACTGGATCTGTCTTATATATTCCCCACCCACGCCCATCAGGTATTTATAGACAGTGATAAGATCCCTCCAAGCTTTTTCTTCTCCAGGTTAAACAGTCTCAGCTCTCAGTCCCTCCTTGGAGCATCCTCAGACGCTGTAGAAGGCTGAGGTGCTCAGTTCCTTCTTTGCTTCTAATTGGGTATTACTTGGAAAAACCTGATCTACACTAGTCCATGGCACCCAATGGATGGCATCCAGGGTGCTGAAAGAGCTGGCCAATTTCTATCATTTTGGAAAATTCATGGAGAACAGAGGAGATCCCTGACAACTGGAGAAAATCATCACCATAAATCATCAAAATCGTAACTTAAAAATGAAAGGCTTCCATTGACACTCTTTCAGTTTTCTCTGTTGGGATGTACATATAAATTGCAGTAGAAATTGCTTTATAGCAAGTAAAATCTTTCTAATTTGCTTATTGCTTTAACATTGATTTGGTGAACTTTTGTAGCTGCTGGAGTTCAAACTTTCACCTGAAGACCTTATTATACTGTTACTGTATCACAGCTTTTTAATAAGTTGGCATGAAGTTTCTATGGTCACATAAAACTTCTCTGTAGTTCCAGCATTTGCTATTGCTCATATAAAATAATGTGGAATATTTTAGGAAAGATAATAAACTACATCTGTTTAATGCAATATTTTCCACAGATGTTGAGTCCTTATATTTTGCTAAATTCTTTTATCAGCTTTGCATGCAATTGAAAATGGAGGTGTTTTTGTATACTTACATTTACTCATGATCTCTGCCCGTTTACTAAAGAGAAAGGGAAATCCAGATTGAAAAATTAACAGAAAACAATTTTAATTCTGAGTCCTGAGATCTTTGTACATTACAGCTGGTTGGCAAAAGTCTGAGTTTTATTTCTTTCCAGATCATTCTCTAAATGTAGTTTTGAAACACTCTCTGAAGAATAATCTTGCATGTGTTTAAAATTTATGAAGCTTCCTTTATTAAAAATATGTAAAAGCTAAGATATTTTAGCTTTAATCTATTTTCCCAATATACCATTTGTTTCTAGATGCTGAGGGGTTTTTTATAACTTCTGATGTCTTCTTTTGTGAATGGAAGTTTCCAGTCCCCAAAAGTTAATTTCAGGATATCCAGAAGTATACGTTAAAGTCATTGCAGCTTTTCTTTGATTTTCTTGCCTAATGTTACATCCACAAAAGAACTTTTAGTTCCATCAACCTACATACTAAACCCGACTTTTAACTCAGGGGTTAATAACCTTTGTTCACTGTGTAGTACGTGAAGAGGCTTGGGAGCCTTGCAAAGAGGATCATAGCAACTAGCATGGCAGGATGGAGCAGAAGTCAGATCAAATAGGCAACTGGGAGTGAAGGAAGGGTTTATTTTAAGAACTTGAGGATGAGAAGTTAGGGCATCTATGGCAGATTGGGATTCACTGACCAAACTTTCTACTTTGTTCCTTCCAAAGGGGAACAAGACTATTTTTGGTGGTGCTGCCCCTTTGCAAAAGCTTGTGGGTTATTAATGAGAGTGTGGGCGAGGTTTGAGAATAGAGGGCAGGAACCAAACCTGCCTCTTGTACCCCTGTGGTCAGCTGTCTGATCAGGCTATACATTTGTTTAGGCTCAACTGGGAGGGGAACTACAGGGCAGAAAATCTTCTTTCTTCCTACTGACACCATAGCAGAATATAGTTCAGGAGTAAGTTGGGTCGTACATAAGAATCCCACTGTGTTAGACCAAAGATTATGGATCTGGATAGTCTAAGACTAGCTTCTTCAGTAGACTTAATGTGGGAGGTGCCCATTTTAAGACTCCTAATGTTCAATTTAGCTACAACCTAGTCCTGTTAAGGTGGTGTGGCATCAAAACAGAATTATAGTTACCTAAGGAATTCATCTGGTAAAAACTGTAGTAATTATGGATGGAAGTTTGTGGATTACTCTTCTGAATCATTACCTAAATTCTGCTCAAGTTCTATCTCCAAAGCATAAAACTTCATTTACTTTAAATTTCTAATCCCTGATTAGCATTCTACCTTTAGAAGTTAGTTTTATTTGAAGGAAAGCATTTGACTTCGTTTCCTCTCCAAACAATTTGTAACCCTTGCTAAGATTACTAAAGGGAACATTTTCCTTCAGAGTAGGAAAAAGCAAACTGCTCTGTTTTGTTGATTGGTAATTTGTAGAGAGCAGCAGGAAGCCATCACTTACTGACTCTTCATGCATTTTACAGGCACTTGTGGTTTTTGACACCACGTCGGTTCACTTTGCCATCTTGCCTGGAATTGATGGTGATATTCCACAATAAATACCAGTGTTTGCTGATTACCATCTCTGGTGACCATCCATGAGCCAATATTTAATTACAAATTCCTGCACATCATCATTATGTGTATTATGCAATGTGGCACTGTAACATGAACATCTACTGCCAAAGACGTTGAAGGATGCATATACAACATTAGTTTTTTGGCAGAAATGTATCCTCGTTTGGTCCTCCTTCGATGTCAGCCAAAATGGTGTTGTTTACTTACTGTGCTGAAAAGTTGCTGAAGAGACAACTTCACATCTGTTCTAAAGTATATTGAAACTCAAAGAAAAAAGAAAAAGCCAATTTTTACTAATATGCTCCATGAACATTTCAAAACAATGATGTTTCTTGTCACGTATGATCATGCATCCACACAACATTTTTACTAACACTGCAGTGTCAATACGTACTATATTCTATGTATATACATATATGAGGTAAGCTGAGAGTGCATAGAGTCTATATAAGTGATAGCGTTCAGAAAATTGTGTATTCTTTTGATATTCCTCTGAAAAATTCAATGAGCATAAGTAGAGACTAGCTTATAATTCCTTTGAAAATTAGAGCACACTGGGGTTTCAAATGAGATGAGAAAAGTCTCTTGGATTTACATAGCAGAAGCCTGCTTCCAAGACAGCTGCAGATATCAAACAGAATATAATTAGGGTATATTAAATCATTCTAGGGCAATAGTACCACATTCCCTTAATGAAGAAACAAACTATTTTAAAATAGTTTCTCTAATGAGTTATTTTTCTGTACTTCTTCTTAAAGATGCCTATTTGGGGAGCATTTATGTTGCAATATGGTATGCAGTGCTTTACCCAGAAATCATTTTAAACACTTTGTATTTCTCTAATGAACTTATTTGCAGGATCAATAGAAGATACTTTAACTTTAACAGGTAAGGGGTTTTACGGTTACTATTTTCTTTTCTTTTTATATGAGATCTATTATAGAGACTCCCTTTGGGATGCTCAGTTTAAAAATTACAGAAACATAGTAATATTTTGTGAGATGCAGTTCTGTTTTTATTTCTTTATATGGTTTGCAGATATTTAGGACAAAAAGTTGAAAGGGTTTGTCAGATTCTAAATAACTAAAGAGAGATTTGCAAATCTCTGTAATGATAATGAAATACGAGTTCCAGTATAGTGGTCCAAAAAGCAGCATGGAGAAAAAACAGATGGACTGAGGAAACAGTAAAAAGGCTGTCCCTCATGAACAGTGTAGTATATTTTTTATTGCACACCATGTTGATGTTGTTCAAGGCATAATTTCTGTATGGCTGAATTCTCTATGGCTTGCTACACTTCTGTAAGAGGCAATGTCTGAACTGATGTACTCATAGTATAATCTGATATGATATCCTCAGCCTTTTTGTTGCTCCTCTCTCTCTCTGAAGTTGTATCTGCCTTACAAGGTGAGAGAAGGGTGCCTTGAGAGAAGGCTTAAACCTGCTGAGCTCTTGTGCCAGCATATTGTTGTTCCACATAGCTGGCTTGTTATAGCTCTGATTTGAAATGTCCTCCGGGGCTTGGGGCTATGCTCAGGATACATGCTGGTAAACCCAACTGAAGAGCAATCCAGCCCACCAGTGCTGGCTCACAGCCCACAGAGGGCCAGTCAAAAGGCAAGTCAAGCACCAAGAGCTTGAGCTTTTCTCCTTCCAGAGCATGGTGCTTGGTTTAAACCCATGGTGAGAACAAACATCTGCATGGGCTTTGATCCATCCTGAGTGACCATGTGGACAGACTTCTATGGAGTCTCCACACAGCAACATATTCCAAGGATCTGGTTTAGCCTGTTTCTTCCAGCAGCTCAGCTAGAGTGCTGGCATGATCTGTAGTCTGCACCTATGAGGTTTTCTGACACTCAGGGGAGAAATGCCTTTTCCTAACACACAAGTTTCTCAGACAGAGAACAAAACAGCCCAGCACTTCCCAAGGTGCCCCTTAAAAAGACCAATAATAGGTCAGAATATGCATCCTTCAAATTCTCAGTTGCCTTGTCTGCCTATTCATTTCATGTGACTGGAAGCACTAAGAGACTAAAACACTTCTCCGTATGCAGGTAATACAGATGGATATTCATAGAAATAAAGAATAGTTACTGCAGCTTGCCAGAGATCAATCTTGAAAAAACAGTATCTTAAGAGACAACAGACTTTCTGTAATTTCTTTCTTTTGATCAAAAGATTTTACATAAAGCAGCAGGGGTAGAAAGTTATGGATGAACCTTCTTCATTTTATAGGAGTTGATCACTTTTCAGTTTTTACTGTTGCTTCTAAATTGTCTTAATATTTAGGTTATATGACAGATTCTTAAAATGATTCTGTGCTTTCTTAGGCTAACCACAACTCCCTTTTTCAGCATTCTTCACAATTTCATTTGTGCAGGAGGTAAACTCAGGTTACTTTAGCTTTCCCTCTCATTTTTCTGTACACTGAAAATGTAACATCAAGCAGTAGTAGATCAGCATTAGAAAAATCAGCATTTACCACTTGCCTTACCACAGGATGCTTTGAAGATTAGGATCAACCATTGTCTCATAGCAAAATCCAGTGAGCATTATGTTCATTTGAACATATTCAAGATTTGCTGCTTTACAAGATTAGTCTATTGGAATTATTTTATTTGGGAAATTATGATTTTCACAACAGGTTGGTTTTTTTTCCTTCAGTTCCTTGCACATGTCTTCTCCCCATAGAAGTGAGGCCTAGGGTAGACTTCTCAGAGAAACAAATGAGCAATAATTTACCTAACAATACCTATCTAATACAGAAAACTGATACTGCTTGACCAAAATTGGCTTTTATTGGCCTGTAGTGACCTAAGAATAATGAATCTGTCTGTGCAAACCGTTCCACAGCTGGGAGCAGAGGCTGAAAATCCATTCAGGGTCAGATATGTGTCTGTAGCCTCAAGTTAAGAATGGTCTGACCCACCTGAGCATCAAACTTTTTGCCCAAGTATATACAAAACCTGCCTCTCAGGATAGAAAAATGTATATGAGTTCACACTGAGTATCCACCTTCATGCTTTGCTATATGCATTTTTGGCCTGTCCCCATTCAGCAAAATCTGTTAGAATCTAAATAAGTCATTTCTTTTAGGAAAAGCTACACAAACCAACCAACCCCCCCAACCAAGAAAAGCATTCAGATAAATCATTTTAGCCATGAAAAGACCTCTAAGCTTTATTTAGTTGAAGTGGTTAGAAAATTGGGAAAAATTACTGAGATGAAGATAAAATCAATTCCCTTTTTTCTTAGAAACGTATTGTTGTAGTAGCTGTTGGGTACTAAGGACAAGAATTGCCTCAAAGAGCTGTATAACTTTTCTCATCCTCAGAAATACCCATTTTCATCTAGTTGCATTAATAATACCCTTGTGCAATGGCACTTGCACTTCACAGAATATGTTTCATCATATCATAACCTGACCAGAGACATTCATGATTCATCTGAACCTATTTATGTTGATTTTACTTATGTGTGATATTTTCATGATCATTGCGTAAACTGATGGATTATTTCCTGTGTCATTGCTAGAATATTGCTGTCGTTGAAGGTAAACTACCTAACTCAGTAAACCGACAAAGCACAGCTCAAGAAGCAGTGGGAAATGTCAGAGCAAGGCGATAAAATGGTGCGTCTGCAGAGACATAACTATGATTGATATGCAGGTTTTCAACGAGGGAGCTTTCATCCTGTGACCTCACTGAATGAAAATGACAGTCTGAAAACCAAAGAGCTGGAAAAAGGAAGATTTTTCCATTTCTTGAAGGAAGTGACCCCAGAAATGATATACTTTCATGTTCAGTTTCCATCCACGGTCAATATTAGGTGAAGTATTTTGTTTAAGAATATGAGTGACACCAAGCTTCCAAAAAATGCACTTAAGAGCAGAGGGAAAAGGTGAAAGGCCTACAAGTCTGACATAAATAGCCAATATGAGGGCCAAGAGATTTTTCCAAAGGGAAAAGGCTGTTCATCTTGTACATAGTTTCATCACTTTGAAAAGGGACACAGTGAATAGCTGACTAATTGTAAAGTCATAAATTTTAATCATGCTGTAGTCAGTACTGGGATTCAGATATGAGATAATTGTGAATACAGCAAGTAAAGTCTAAAATAGAACAAAACTTATGCATATATATGTATAAACACAAATATACAGGCACACTTAATAATAAACAGGGCAAAGTAGTCAAGAGTTATACTTGCAACAATCAGAATAAAAATATCAGGCCTTTATAAAACAGCTATTTTCCAGATTTGTCATATCAACATATACACTCAGACTGCCTTAGAAGTCACCTGTCTGTGCAGAAGACTCAAAATTTACACTACCAGTGGAGAAAGAATAAAGCAATCTAAATAACAAAGAAGCAGCAAGAAGAAAGAACCCGTAGCTTCAGCCATTGCTTCAGTCCAAACTATGTATCTGCTTAATTCACACAAATTCATCACAAATGTACAGAAATATTCCTGGAATTTGGGAGTCAGCAGCAGCACTGTCCTTCCCCTCTGTGTTCCCGCTTTTGTCTTTCCTTCCTTCTCCAGATTCTCTCCTTTCCGTATAGCTGTTTGCTCCTGGCGAGTAGCCAGCAGCACACCATCAGCAACAGCAACCTAAAACCACTTTCTACCCACCCTATTATCTTCAAGCAGAGAAGAAGAATCACAGAATGGTTGAGGTTGGGAGGCGCCTCTGGAGGTCATCTTGCCCACCCGCCCTGCTCAAACGGGTCAAAAATAAACCCAATTTGTTTATAATCATTTATCTATTCTACAAAGAGTCTTAGCCACCTTTTCTCCCGCCACATACTGCATTTTGTGAAGAGCCCCATGTCAGCATACCAGGCGTGCCTTGGGAGTACCTATTGCCTCAGGCTCCACAAATAGTGAAAGGCAGACCGCAGCCACTGGTATTGATAACAGAAACTTTCACATGTCCTGCTGGAGATAACTGTTTAATTGGGGTGATGGTGGTGGGAAAGTCGTTGAGGACTGAATGGGCAATTTGTGTATGTCTAAACTAAAATTAGGATGAAATAAGGTCAGTAGTACCTGCTTGTCAGTCTCTTACTGGATGAATGGGTGTTATTAGAAAATACTTAAAACCTGTGTATCTGTTACAATAGGAACACAAGAGTTAGGTCAAAATCTACTTGTTGTCTACACCTTTTTAAGGATTATCCAGCTTGTTATTTAGAAGAAAAGCTATGCCAGGACCATAAAGCCTGATTACAAGCCATTACACAAATTACCATGCTGTGAAGATAAGGTTTGGCTGATACCTCACCATTTGATTTTTCAAGTAATCCTTAATTTCCTGTACCAGCTCAGTATGCTAGTGTCAGACCTGAGCAAAACCACAATGGTTAAAGAGCCAAGTTTTGCTCCTAGGCCTGAATTTGTGATTTATATTTTTTATTTTTATTGTTCCTTCCTTTTTCTTTCACTTGTCCTCTCCGAGATTTCTGACATAACCTTAAGACGGAAGTATTTCTGCTAAGCTTATAAATTAGTTATTATCTTCACCTGGTCTCACTTCATTTTATCTGTTCCAGAAGCTCCCAGAGTGTAGTGTACTGAGAGGTGTATGGCACTTGGTTTAGAAATGCCATAGGGCAATGTAGTCTGCATTTCTGTGACCATCTGACCTGTCTGCTTAACTTTAACCAGATAAAACTTAGTCTACCTCTGCATTTCATAACTGAAGAGAGGAAAAGAAGAAATCTCAAGTACAGATACATCATGATGCAGCCCTCAATTTCATGAATGCCTTGTCCCGGTGTATTCTGAATTTTGATTAGTAAACTGGTCATAGAAAATGTAAAAGAAGGGTTTATAGTTGATGGCAAGAAGAGTGAGTTAATTTTATAGGACAGAACAGAGAAAAGGATGTGTCAGTCTTTTCCAAAACAGCCAGTATGACTAAAAATCAAAGGTCAGAAGTGATCTCAGTGCTTCATCAGTCTATCCCTCTGCACCAAGACAGGATCAACTGTACTCGTGTCATTCTTCATAGATATTTAACTTGTTCCTAAAGACTTCTGTTAATGGGACTGAGTAGATGTGGTTTTTTTACTTCATCATCCTTATCCTGTGTTTCCACACACATACTAGTGGGAGGTGCTACGTGGCTGAGAAGTTGCAACAGCAAGTTACAGCCTGTGAGGCAAGACTGTGAATAAAAGTGAGGTAAGTGACTGTCTGTGGCAGGTGTTGCTACAGTACAGATTTTATGAAAATTCAAACTCAGGATTTTTTATGCTTCTGGAACTTTGATCAACAACTGCTTAACTGAGGATGACATCCTGGTAGGAGGAAAATGGTAGGAGATATTGTCACATTACTTTGAATTAAACCAGAAAAATAGAATTTTTTTCATAAAAGTGTTCACTTTTCTGTACCATGTAAGCTGTCTTACATGGGAAAAGGTTTTAATTTGAAAATCAGCTTCATAAAACTTTCAATATACAATAACACTACATCAGTCTTTCTAAAATTTATGGGTAACATTTTTCTGACAGAGAAAATATTATGCCTAATGCATTGCAGATATTTTGGACACTAAAGGAATGACTGAATAAAAATTAATCATGTATCACTATTTTTGTTTCCAAATCACTGGCATGATCTCACTGTCAACATTGTTGAGCCGTTAGAATCATCCATAAGTACGTAAAGAGAACCAAATTACCAAGATTAATAAAATATAAAATTTAAACCACCAGCGCATATTTCTGGCTGAAAGTTGTTGCTGTTTCACAACAAGGTGTGGGCAACAATTTGAAACATAAAAGCAATAGGGAAGATACAGGACTGGGGGGGAAGCAAAACCACAAAAAAATTCACAAAAGAAACTAAGAGCATTGTGGATTAAAAAAAGAAGAAGAAAGATAGGCTAAGGACAAGAAGAGAAGTTTTGAAATGAGAATTGGGCTAAAAAATTCTACTTAATAATATAGTCCACTGTTTGATTATAGCATTCTTCATAATGATGCAGTAAGATTTTCTGGTTTGTATTTGAACTGACAATATCAAAGCTTTTCCAGTTGTAACTGAGGAGGCTTTACTAGGAAAAAACATTTTAAAATTAGCACCCCATTTTACTGGAATTGTAGATAGAGGAGATCTCTGACCCACTGTTAGCAATTTTAATTAAGTCTTGGCATGCCAGAGAAAATACAAATGAATAAAGTATGCAATTGCAAGCATTCAGCCAGGGTGTGCTGGGTGACCCACATGACTATGGGCAGGTTAGCTAGACATCAGCCCTGGGAAAAATAATGAGAGAGCTCATACAGGATTCAAAAAATAATGAATATAAAGGACTATAATTAATATAAGACAAAGAATAGAAATATAATCCAAGCAATCAACATGTTTTCCTGGAAAATGCATCTTGTCAAACAGTTTAATTATTTGAGAAAATTACAGGTTTGATTATTAGAGGTAATGACACTAGGCATTCGACTTAGAAGCACCCCATGTTCTGATATTAAAAATAGGGCTATGTTTCAGATTTTCAGATGTTGCTGTCAGATGGAATCATCAGGGAATATGGGCAAGATTTCACCCAGGCTCAACAGCCTTCAACATTTCCAATCATTATTCAGAGTAAATATGAAACAATACTTATTTTTAATTATAAAATTAGTAGACCACACTGGAAGAGTAATAAATGGCCATGAGTTCAGAGCAGCCATACAGAGAAATTGGATCCTTTCATAATTTGTTGAGCTAAATCTCTGTTTAATGTTGCCAGTTGCAAACTTACGCATCTAGAAAGACATGACAGCTATGGGATAGGAGACTGTGAGGGACAAGAATGAGTCTAAAATAGACTGACAAATCTCACAGGCCAAAGAAGTGAACATGATCTTCCAAGATGTGGAATGGACAAAAATGGCGTAAGAAATTTTTCACTGTACAAATAGACAGCAGTGAATAGGATGAGGGAGGCAATTTGTAAGCATAGCATGGAAAAGATGCAACAGTTTTAATGTTACATTTTAAAAACTTGTTGACAGATGGAAGATCATTACATCTCCCCCCTGCCCCCCCCAGTTCCTGAGAAATAGTTTAAAGTAAAAAAAACCTAAAGTGCAAGGAATACAAGATCCTAAGGGTTTCCTTAAACAACAATCAATGGTTACAAATTGACAGTTATTTCTTTATTTTGTGACTGCAAATGTGACTAAGTAGTGAACAATATACTGAAGAAAATGGATTAACTATTATGTCTTATTTAATGAAACACTTATTTCATACACAACCAATAAGTTTAACACCTGTAGAAAAATATATGGCCTAAGTGATACAGGAGATCAGACTAAATAATCTAAGGGTTCCTTCTTGACTTAAATTACATGAATCAATATATAAAATTAGCCTCACTGACTGGACCTCGCAAAATGCAACTATCCACAGACACTAAGTTAATTTTAGAAAGGAACTATAATCCTCTTAGTGGGAAGGAAAATGAAATGGAAATAGTATAATTGAAATGACAGAAACAAAATCCACAGCCTAGTGAATAGCTGAAGAAATGTGTTAGCAACGGATGTTGTGCCTCTTTTCTTACTCTTGCTTTGATTCTTACATTATTTTTATCTAGAACTTTCAGTATACTAATATGGATTATTATCTGACAAAATTTCAAGATACAGCAATTTAAATAATGCTGACCTCTGCAGAATGATTATTCACAAAGCAAGTATATTCCAAGATATACAAGGAAAGCTCAGTCCAAAATAAATAACATTCATGTCCTCATCCTACTTTCTTCTAAGACTATTTTCTGACAAGGAAAGAAAGAATCTGCCTGCTTCTGCTTTGCTAATGCTTCTTTTAGCACGTGTATGAAGCATATATTCTTGTCCAAGAGTACATTTCAACATTTTCTACTTTTTGTGAATGTTTTTTGACATCACTAAAAAGAAATGACCACGGTTAGCAAGCCACTAAATAAACATTTAGGATTATGCATCTAAAGCAGTCTACTATTGAATTTAATATTAATAAACAGATTCGCAGTGTCCCTCTGGGCTGTCTAATAAGGTGTAAATAACCAGCAATTTGCATCTTGCTGGAAATCTTAAGTGCATCACCGTGGTGCTTTTGACTACATTTTCTTTTTCGTCTCACTCCAAAAGGAAGATGTGATGGTTCCCAGCTGCAGAACTGAGAACTGGTGGGCTAAACCCATCCCCAGCCTACCTTACTGATGCGTCTGCCTCCTACCATGTGCAAGAACAAGATTTTTTGATGGCTAAGTGCACTTCACACATAGCAGATGAATGATTTTCCCAGTGGCAGCTGGGCACCTTCCTAAAACCTACGTAAAAAAATCACTCAGGCTGTTTCTACATGGTTTAATTTTCTGTATTTGTTCATTGTTCTTCTCCTTCTGGAAGATTTTGCTCTTTTTTCCCCCTTCTTCTTCTTTTAATAACACAACATCCCACTTACAGATGTCAAAAGAAAAACATGCTATAATTGAACAGGAAAATGGAGTAAATTTAAGCTGTTGCAAATAGTAAATAGTATCTGCTATGTACTGGTTTTGGCAAGATTATTCAATTTCTTGGCAAGATGATTCAATTTCTTGGCAAGATTGCAGCCTCCACTTCTTACCAACTTTTTCTCTCTCAATAAAGAGCTACAAAGAAAGGAATGTTTCAAAACAAGGACAGGTATTTCCATTCCTTGTGATCATAGAATAAGAGCCATTACACCATTTTCTGTAGCTTACATCCACCGGCTCTTGGCCTTGCTATTCATTTCAGAGTAAATTATGTAGAAGGTCTAAGTACTTCTGAGGAACTGAAGAATCAATGAATGTGTTAAATCATTATGCAGTACCGATTTAGACACAAAATAATAGATACCGTTCATAGAGCATTAGTATGAGATAAAATGAGTGCTTTCATCTTCAGCTGCTTTTTAATTAAGAACCTTCCATTTTTCTTTAAAAAGTTTGAATGTAAGCATAGGAGACAAAGCACTGGAGGGAAATGGAGGCAACATGAATAGGAAGGATATAGGAGGGTTAAGGTTCTGAAGTATCCCTTAGCATAACATCCTTAGTGTGCTAGCAAATAGTATACAAGAACACCTGTTCTTGTTCCTGAGGATATCTTACTCTTTCACACCTTTTCACCTATCAGCTTACTACTGATGACTGCATTTCTACGGCTAATGTCTCCCAGACTGTTCTATATTATATCTGAAAAACGAAAACCTAACATTCAGTTTACATTTTAGTTAATACAAAAGCAAAATATTGTCGGTCGTCTTATTCTTCTTATCTCCTTTGTTTACAGCATCAAAAACTTCTGTGTCTTTCATTGTTCATCAAGTGGCAAAAAATCGTGGTACTACATTTTTCCACATATCCATATCACATTTTATACAAAATTTGCAGCTTCGTCAATGTTAACATTTGCAAAATGCAGAACTAGTTTCATTAACATTGGAAAAAGTGGCTCTTCCAATTCATTATTTGTCCTGGTTTTGGCTGGGATAGAGTTAATTTTCTTCCTAGTAGCTGGTACAGTGCTGTGTTTTGGATTTAGGATGAGAATAATGTGATAACACACCAATGTTTTAGTTGTTGCTAAGCAGTGCTTACACTAGTCAAGAACTTTCCAGCTTCCCATGCTCTACCGACTGAGAAGGCTGGAGGTGCACAAGAAGCTGGGAGGGGGCACAGCCAGGACAACTGACCCAATTCTATATTGGTCATATAGAATCATAGAATCATGGAATCATTAAGGTTGGAAAAGACCTCTAAGATCATCGAGTCCAACCATCAACCCAACACCACCATGCACACTAAACCATGTCCCTAAGCACCTCATCTACACGTCTTTTAAATACCTCCAGGGATGGGGACTCCACCACTTCCCTGGGCAGCCTCTTCCAATCTTTAACCACTCTTCCAGTAAAGACATTTTTCCTCACGTCCAATCTAAACCTCCCCTGGTGCAACTTGAGGCCGTTTCCTCTTGTCCTATCGCTTGTTGTAGGGAGAAGAGACCAACACCCACCTCGCTACAACCTCCTTTCAGGGAGTTGTAGAGCGCGATGAGGTCTCCCCTCAGCCTCCTTTTCTCCAGGCTAAACAACCCCAGTTCCCTCAGCCGCTCCTCATAAGGCTTGTTCTCCAGACCCCTCACCAGCCTCGTTGCCTTCTCTGGACACGCTCCAGCACCTCAACGTCCTTCTTGTAGTGAGGGGCCCAAGACTGAACACAGTATTCGAGGTGCGGCCTCACCAGTGCTGAGTACAGGGGCACGATCACTTCCCTAATCATAAATTATCCCTAATATGGGATATTCCATACCATATGACATCATGCTCAGTACATAAACTGGGGGAAAGCTGGCCGGGGGGGCCGCTGCTCGGGAACTGGCTGGGCATCGGTCGGCAGGTGGTGAGCAATTGCATTGCGCATCACTTGCTTTGTATATTCTTCTTATTATTTTTACTATTATTAGTACTAGTAGTATTTTATTTTATTTCAATTGTTAAACTGTTTTTATCTCAACCCATGAGTCTTCTCACTTTTACTCTTCCAATTCTCCCCCCGACCCCACCGGGGTGGGGGGGGGAGGGAGGGAGCAAGTAGCTGTGTGGTGCTCAGTTGCCGACTGAGGTTAAACCATGACAGTCCTTTTTGGCACCCAACGCGGGGCTCGAAGAGTTTGAGATAATAACAGATTAACCAGAGTGTATTAAAGAATTTATATCTGTTAACAGTTGCAGGTCACAATATTGATTCATCTGTTCTCGACATTAGTTTATCTGATCTGCATCATGCTCTTTTTTTTGCTGTACATGTTAAAGATTAGTGTTGGTTTTTGCAGTTTGCTGTGGTCTGCAGTGATTAGTGATATTTTGCCTGTGAGGTTTGTTATTAAAACACTGGCCTTGAGCTTAATCTGGTATTTGAGCTTTGTACTGAAGCCATTACTGTACTTCGGGTACCACTTCATGGAGACAATTAGCAATTGTAGTCCTTCCTCCGAGAGGTTATTTATGGAGGAAATACAGAATGGCAGCGTCGCTACCTTCTTCTATGATGTTTCCTCCTTCATTACAGTAACTTTTCAGTATCCTGAACATCCTTGGGTAGTTAAGATACTTCTATTGGTATCTCTTGGGAATATTGTTTTGGTTTTGTCTAAGGTTAATAAGCAATTTAAGAATATCATCTAGAGATCTGCCCCAAGGCTGGATAGTTATGAGTGGCAGGGTGCGTGGGATAGGATGGACAAGTACCTAGGCCAGTGGGCACCCCCAGTGTTTTGGAACTTCACCCCTGAACAAGTGCAGAATCCTGAAAAATTAGTAGGATATTTGGAAAAAATATGCTGTCACCCTGGCAACTCCAGAGAGACACAAACCACTGCAACGTGCTGGGGCCTGGCCCATGCCTACCGAGCCCTGTTCAACACCATTCAGTACCCTCAAGGGGAAGAGAAGGTCTCTGGATCTGACGATAAAATGACAGGCCCTGCGGCCACTCCAACCCCGGCGACAGGAACTGCGGCCACTCCAACCTCAGCGACAGGCCCTGTGGCTGAACCAAAGAACCAGCCTGTGCCGGTATCAGTCGCCCCTGTACACAAGAAGAAATCTTGGAAGTGGAAGTTGGCTCGTTTAGTAAGGGAGGAAGAAGCTTCTTCTAAAATGGAGCCGGAGAAAGAAGTGTACAAGGCAGACTACCCTGGAGTAGGGCTATCACAAGAACAGGAGAAGGAGAGCCGGCCGCTGCATGGGGAGGAAGAAGAGGAAGAACTCATAAACGAGGCAGTGACCACCCGATCTCTATCCCTGAGTGAGCTGCGAGATATACAAAAAGATTTCAGCTGTCATCCAGGCGAGCATATTGTCACCTGGCTGCTCCGATGCTGGGATAATGGAGCCAGTAGCCTGGAATTAGAGGGTAAAGAAGCCAAGCAGCTGGGATCCCTTTCTAGGGAAGGGGGCATTGACAAAGCAATTGGAAATGGGACACAAGCCCTCAGCCTCTGGAGGTGACTCCTGTCAGGCGTGAAGGAAAGGTATCCCTTCAAGGAAGATGTTATATGTCACCCAGGCAAGTGGGACACCATGGAGAAGAGGTATCCAGCACCTGAGGGAATTAGCCATGCTGGAGGTGATTTATGGTGACCTGAACAATGAACAGCTATCCAAAGATCCAGAAGAAGTCAAGTGCACATGACCCATGTGGCAGAAGTTTGTAAGGAGCGCACCACCATCGTATGCCAACTCATTGGCAGCGATGACCTGGAAAGACGGAGAGGGACAAATGGTGGATGAATTGGCTGGCCAACTCCAGCAATATGAAGAAAGCGTCTTTTTCTCCCTCGTCTCAGCTGTGGAGAAACTGGTCCAGCAACTCAAAGAGGATAGATCCTACTCCCCACCTGTAGGGACCAGTATCCCAGCTTGCTTAAGAGGGGGGATATAGTGGGTACACACCACCGGCCACCCTGTGGTTTTACCTGTGTGATCATAGAGAGGACATGAGGAAGCAGGATGGCAAATCTACCTCGACCGTAGAGGCACGGGTACGTGAGTTGCAAAGAAAAACAATCACAAAAGGGGGTTCTTCCAGGAGAATTGCTGCTCCAGTCTCTAGTGGGCAGTTCCCCAGACAGCGTAGAAGGTCTGACTTCTGATCTTAATGAAGAGACTTTTGTTTCGTATTTACAAGAAGTGAGTAACAAATACTATGACCAGGACTAGAGGGGCCCAGCCTCCAGCCAGGGGGAGGAAAGGGATAACCGGGTTTGCTGGACTGTGTGGATTTGGTGGCCTGGCACATCAGACCCACAGGAGTATAAGGCTCTAGTAGACACCGGTGCACAGTGTACCCTAATGCCATCAAGCTATAAAGGGGCAGAACCCATCTGTATTTCTGGGGTGACGGGGGGATCCCAACAGCTAACTGTATTGGAGGCTGAAGTGAGCCTGACTGGGAATGAGTGGCAGAAGCACCCCATTGTGACTGGCCCACAGGCTCCGTGCATCCTTGTCATAGACGACCTCAGGAGAGGGTATTTCAAGGACCCAAAAGGGTACCGGTGGGCTTTTGGTATAGCTGCCTTGGAGACGGAGGAAATTAAACAGCTGTCCACCTTGCCTGGTCTCTCGGAGGACCCTCCTGTTGTGGGGTTGCTGAAGGTCGAAGACCAACAGGTGCCAATCGCTACCACAGCGGTGCACTGGCAGCAATATCGCACCAACCGAGACTCCCTGATTCCCATCCATAAGCTGATTCGTCGACTGGAGAGCCAAGGAGTGATCAGCAAGATCCGCTCACCCTTCAACAGTCCCATATGGCCGGTGCAAAAGTCTAATGGAGAGTGGAGACTAACAGTAGACTATTGTGGCCTAAATGAAGTCACGCCACCGCTGAGTGCTGCTGTGCTGGACATGCTAGAACTTCAATACGAACTGGAGTCAAAGGCAGCCAAGTGGTATGCCACAACTGATATCTCTAATGCATTTTTCTCAATCCCTTTGGCAGCAGAATGCAGGCCACAGTTTGCCTTCACTTGGAGGGGTGTCCAGTACACCTGGAACCGACTGCCCCAGGGGTGGAAACACAGCCCCACCATTTGCCATGGACTGATCCAGACTGCACTGGAACAGGGTGAGGCTCCAGAACACCTGCAATACATTCATGACATCATCATGTGGGGCAACACAGCAGAAGAGGTTTTTGAAAAAGGGAAGAAAATAGTCCAAAATTTTTCTGAAAGCTGGTTTTAGAATCATAGAATCATAGAATAGTTTGGGTTGGAAGGGACCTCTAAAGGTCATCTAGTCCAACCCCCCTGCCATGGGCAGGGACATCTTCAACTAGATCACGTTGCTCAGAGCCCTCTCCAACCTGACCTGGAATGTTTCCAAGGACGGGGCATCCACCACCTCTCTGGGCAACCTGTGCCAGTGCTTCACCAACCTCAGTGTAAAAAATTTCTTCCTTCTATCTAGTCTAAATCTACCCCCCTTTAGTTTAAAGCCATTCCCCCTTGTCCTGTCGCAACAGGCCCTGCTCAAAAGTTTGCCACCATCTTTTTTATAAGCCCCCTTGAAGTACTGCAATACTTCTGTACTACTGCCAATAGGCTGCAATAAGGTCTCCCCAAAGCCTTCTCTTCTCCAGCCCGAACAACCCCAACTCTCTCAGCCTTTCTTCAGAGGAGAGGTGTTCCATCCCCCGATCATTTTCGTGGCCCTCTTCTGGACCCGCTCTAATGGGTCCGTGTCTTTCTTCTGCTGAGGGCTCCAGAGCTGGACGCAGTACTCCAGGTGGGGTCTCAGCAGAGGAGAGTAGAGGGGCAGAATCCCCTCCCTCGGCCTGCTGGCCACGCTTCTTTTGATGCAGCCCAGGGTACGATTGGCCTTCTGGGCTGCAAGCACACATTGCTGGCTCATGTCCAGCTTTCCATCCACCAGTACCCCCAAGTCCTTCTCAGCAGGGCTGCTCTCAATCCCTTCATCCCCCAGCCTGTATTGATACTGGGGGGTTGCCCCGACCCAGGTGCAGGACCTTGCACTTGGCCTTGTTAAACCTCATGAGGTTCACACGGACCCACTTCTCAAGCTTGTCCAGGTCCCTCTGGATGGCATCCCGTCCCTCTGGCATGTCGACTGCACCACTCAGCTTGGTGTCACCTGCAAACTTGCTGAGGGTGCACTCGATCCCACTGTCTATGGCATTGATGAAGATATTAAACAGTACTGGTCCCAGTACGGACCCCTGCGGGACACTACTCGTCACCAATCTCCATCTGGACATTGAGCCGTTGACCACTACCCTCTGGATGCGACCATCTAACCAGTTCTTTACCCACCGGACAGTCTACCCATCAAATCCATACGTCTCCAGTTTAGAGAGAAGGATGTTGTGGGGGACCGTGTCAAAGGCCTTACAGAGGTCCAGATAGATGACATCTGTAGCCCTTCCCGTGTCCACTGATGTAGTCACTCCATCACAGAAGGCCACTAGGTCAGGCAGGCAGGACTTGCCCTTGGTGAAGCCATGCTGGCTGTCTCGAATCACCTCCCTGTCCTCCATGTGCGTTAGCATAGCTTCCAGGAGGATCTGTTCCATGATCTTCCCAGGCACAGAGGTGAGTGACTGACTGGCCTGTAGTTCCCTGGGTCTTCCTTTTTTCCCTTTTGCAAAATGGGGGTTATGTTTCCCCTTTTCCAGTCACTGGGAACTTCACCGGACTGCCACGACTTCTCAAGTACGATGGATAGTGGCTTAGCAACTTCATCCACCAGTTCCTTCAGGACCTGCGGATGGGTCTCATCGGGTCCCACGGACTTGTGCACTTTTGGGTGCCTTAGATGGTCTCAAACCTGATGTTCTCCCACAGTGGGCGGCTCTTCATTCTCCCAGTCCCCGCCTTTACTTTCTGCGGCTTGGGCGGTGAGGCTCGCGCACTTGCTGGTGAAGACCGAGGCAAAAAAGTCATTGAGTACCTCCGTCTTCTCCATGTCCTGGGTAACCAGGTCTCCCATTTCATTCCGGAGAGGGCCCACATTTTTTCTCTTGTCTTCCTTTTATCCCCAACATACCTACAGAATCTTTTCTTGTTGCCCTTGACGTCCCCGGCCAGATGTAATTCTATCAGGGCTTTAGCTTTCCTAACCTGATCCCTGGCTGCTGGGACAGTTCCTCTGTGTTCCTCCCAGGCTACCTGTCCTTGCTTCCACCCTCTGTAGGCTTCCTTTGTGTGTTTGAGTTTGTCCAGGAGCTCCTTGTTCATCCATGCAGGCCTCCTGGCATTTTTGCCTGACTTCCTCTTTGTTGGGATGCATCGCTCCTGAGCTTGGAGGAGGTGATCCTTGAATATTACCCAGCTTTCCTGGGCCCCTCTTCCCTCCAGGGCTTTGTCCCATGGCACTCTACCAAGCAGATCCCTGAAGAGGCCAAAGTCCGCTCTCCTGAAGTCCAGGGTAGGCAGCTTGCTGTGCGCCCTCCTCGATGCCCTAAGGATCTTGAACTCCACCATTTTGTGGTCACTGCAGCCCAGGCTGCCCTTGAGCTGCATATTCCCCACCAGCCCCTCCTTGTTGGTGAGAACAAGGTCCAGCATAGCACCTCTCCTCATGGCTCCTCTACCACTTGGAGAAGGAAGTTATCATCGACGCATTCCAGGAACCTCCCGGATTGCTTATGCCCTGCCGTGTTGTCCCTCCAACAGATGTCGGGGTGATTGAAGTCCCCCATGAGGACCAGGGCTTGTGAGCGTGAGGCTGCTCCTATCTGTCTATAGAGGGCCTCATCCGCTCACCCTGGTCTGGTGGCCTGTAGCAGACCCCCACCGTAATGCCACCTGTCCCTGCCTTCCCTTTAATCCTGACCCATAAGCTCTTGGTCGGCTCCTCATCCATCCCCAGGCAGAGCTCCATGCACTCCAGCTGGTCATTGACATAGAGAGCGACACCCCCTCCTCATCTCCCCTGCCTGTCCTTCCTAAAGAGCCTGTATCCCTCCGTCCCAACACTCCAATCATAGGAGCCATCCCACCATGTCTCCGTGATGCCAATGAGGTCGTAGCCCTGCAGGTGTGCGCACGTCTCTAACTCCTCTTGTTTATTCCCCATGCTACATGCGTTTGCATAGAGGCATTTAAGTTGGGCCCCTTGGCAGCACAGAGGCAAACCCATCTGGGCTGCCGCATTGTGGCAAGATATTGCTGCCCAGGTAGAGAACCTGGTTGTAAAAGTCCGTCACGTAGATGCTCACGTACCCAAGAGTCAGGCTACTGTTCTGATGAAGAACATCAAAACAATCAGCAGGTGGATCAGGCTGCTAAGATTGAAGTGGCTTAGGTGGATCTGGACTGGCAACATAAGGGTGAGTTATTTATAGTTCAGTGGGCCCATGACACCTCAGGTCACCAAGGAAGAGATGCAACATACAGATGGGCTCGTGATTGGGGGGTGGACTTGACCATGGACACTATTGTGCAGGTTATCCATGAATGCGAAACATGCGCTGCAATCAAGCAAGCCAAGCGGTTAAAGCCTCTCTGGTATGGAGGATGATGGCTGAAATATAAATATGGGGAGGCCTGGCAGATTGATTATATCACACTCCCACAAACCCGCCAAGGGAATTGCCGTGTGTTTAGAATGGTGGAGACAACCACCGGATGGCTGGAAACATATCCTGTGCCCCATGCCACCGCCCGGAACACTATCCTGGGCCTTGAAAAGCAAGTCCTATGGTGACATGGCACCCCAGAAAGAACTGAGTCAGACAACGGGACTCCTTTCCAAAACAACCTGATAGAGACCTGGGCCAAAGAGCACGGCATTGAGTGGGTGTATCACATCCCCCATCATGCACCAGCCTCAGGGAAAATTGAATGATACAATGATACAATGTTAAAGACTATGCTGAGAGCAATGGGTGGTGGGAGGTTCAAACATTGGGATACACATTTAGCAAAAACCACCTGGTTAGTCAACACTCGGGGATCTGCCAATCGAGCTGGCCCTGCCCAGTCAAAACTTTTATGTACTATAGAAGGGGATGAAGTCCCCGTAGTGCACATAAAAAATATGTTGGGGAAAACAGTTTGGGTTATTCCTGCCTCGGGCAAAAGCAAACCCTTCTGGTGGATTGCTCAAGGACCTGGGTGCACTTGGTGGCTAATGCGGAAGGATGGGGAAGTCCGATGTGTACCTCAAGGGGATTTGATTTTGGGTGAGAATAGCCAATGATTTGAACTATATGATGTTAATTGCTGCATAATATTATATGCCATACCAATGATATTACAATAAGAATCACTCAGATTAACGAAGAATGAACTTTGATGAAACCGAGCAAAACACAGTGATGATGGAACCAGAACTGACTTCAACATGAAACAATCCAACACCACATACCATCTCCATCTTTCCTGCCCTGAAAGATTATTATGACAGATGGAGCCCAAAGTCATGGACTAAATGAACTCAACAAACATTTTAGAGGGATGGCCCATAGACTAAGGGAATGATAAGCTTGGGGAAGAGTGGCTGGAAAGCTGCCCAGCAGAGAAGGACCTGGGGGTGTTGGTCGACAGCCGGCTGAACATGAGCCGGCAGTGTGCCCACGCGGCCAAGAAGGCCAATGGCATCCTGGCCTGTATCAGAACTAGTGTGGCCAGCAGGAGTAGGGAAGTGATCATGCCCCTGTACTCGCCACTGGTGAGGCCGCACCTCGAATACTGTGTTCAGTTTTGGGCCCCTCACTACAAGAAGGACGTTGAGGTGCTGGAGTGTGTCCAGAGAAGGCAACGAGGCTGGTGAGGGGTCTGGAGAACAAGTCTTATGAGGAGCGGCTGAGGGAACTGGGGTTGTTTAGCCTGGAGAAAAGGAGGCTGAGGGGAGACCTCATCGCTCTCTACAACTCCCTGAAAGGAGGATGTAGCGAGGTGGGTGTTGGTCTCTTCTCCCAAGTAACAAGTGATAGGACGAGAGGAAATGGCCTCAAGTTGCGGCAGGGGAGGTTTAGATTGGATGTAAGGAAAAATTTCTTTACTGAAAGAGTGGTGAAACATTGGAACAGGCTGCCCAGGGAAGTGGTTGAGTCCCCATCCCTGGAGGTATTTAAAAGACGTGTAGATGAGGCGCTTAGGGACATGGTTTAGTGGGCATGGTGGTGTTGCGTTGACGGTTGGACTCGATGATCTTAGAGGTCTTTTCCAACCTCAATGATTCTATGATTCTATGATTCTATGATGTGTGTGTGTTCATATACATCAAAAGAACAGGAAAAAGGGTGGTGATTAATGGGAATGTGTTGGAAAGTGTGGGACCTGGGCATGACATAAATTATATAGAATAAGGGGTCCTGGTTTCGGCTGGGATAGAGTTAATTGTCTTCCTAGTAGCTGGTACAGTATTTTGGATTTAGGATGAGAACAAAGTTGATAACGCACCGATGTTTTAGTTGTTGCTAAGTAGTGCTTACACTGGTCAAGGACTTTTCAGCTTCTCATGCTCTACCGACTGAGAAGGCTGGAGGTGCACAAGAAGCTGGGAGGGGGCACAGCCAGGACAGCTGACCCAAACTGGCCAAAGAAACATTCCATACCATGTGACGTCATGCTCAGTACATAAACGGGGGAAAGCTGGCCAGGGGGGGCCGCTGCTCGGGGACTGGCTGGGCATCGGTCGGCAGGTGGTGAGCAATTGCATTGTGCATCACTTGCTTTGTATATTCTTATTATTATTCTTACTATTAGCAGTAGTATTTTATTTTATTTCAATTATTAAACTGTTTTTATCTCAACCTACGAGTTTTCTCACTTTTACTCTTCCGATTCTCTCCCCCATCCCACCGGGGGGGAGGAGTGATCGAGTGGCTGTGTGGTGCTCAGTTGCCAACCGAGGTTAAACCACGACATTATTGTAAGATCCATTTTAGGAGTATAAAGTCAGATTGATGTGTAGTAAATGTATATTAAGTAAATTTAATTTCTTCATGTGATCATATTTTTCAAAGCAGCCAAAATTTAATGGCTTGGTTCAGGTCAGGTCTCTTACAATGCCCTCGTAGACCAAAGCACTACCACCTCTCAATACCAATGGTAATATTATTTTAGAACTTTTCAAATGAAGACAGAAGCGGACCATCTTCTGTTTTCAAAGGCACACATAATCACATTATTCAGATGGGCAAAATCTCAACTTTTTTTGTCACATTCTATTAAATGTTTTAACTCTCTTGTAATAATGAGATCAATTTAAAGTGTCAAATGTAAGACTTCAATGCAACTACAAAGTTAGCTTTATCTATTATTTTCCAATATATTTCCAATATATTGTTCTTTCAAAAAATTTCCCTGCATCTCTGTGTTAATTAAGGATATTGTAGAGATACAAGGAAATGACATTCAACAGTGCTAATTACCTAAAAGCTCTTTAAAGAATGATTAAAACCTCCCTGAGAAGCTCAAGAACTGTGTATAATTACACCTACCAGGGGTCTCCTAATTCACAGGAGCTTCGCCTCCTATGGATTGTGTTGTGTATCTCAATTAATGAGTCTTGAATCCAGAAGTCCAAATGACTGCTTGAGGTGATATGTATACAACAACACCTTTTTTTAATGGCAATCAATTATCAAATAAAATATTTCATAAAATCAAGTAAAAAACAATTTCTGTCATAGTTGGCTTTTGCTGGGATTCTGAAAATTCTGCAATATAAACAAGCATATATTAAAAACAGTTCTTATAATACATGAGGTGGTTGATATAGCATCTATTTGACATGCCTGAAAATAGACCTGATATCAACAAATCCCTTTATGACACCAGTTATGGGTCAGGACACCCTGCAGGAAGTAGAAAATTGGAAGTAATTTGCTTTGAAACAGAAGAAATAACAATAAATTATTAATTAGGCAAGATGACTTTTTTTTTCCATGGTTATGTTTACACATATAACCTATAGACTACAAATAGAGAGAAAACACAAAGCCATGCCCCAAGTCAAATCTTGTGAAAAAAATAGTGGATTTTATATCACAGAATAATAATATGAAATGCTTACCAGCCAAGGAGTATGATCTACTTACACACATGTTGAGTACAAATGTCTGAACTGTCCAAAGTGTAACTCTCCTGTCTTTACCAAAATTTTCGATTGAAGGACTAGGAAGGTGAAATTTACCTTTTTTTGTTTTGTTCCTGCTACATGTCTGAGGACATTTATCTCATCTCATCTACACCTGAATGGCAAAGCAGGAACATTAGCAGCACATCCCACATTTCAGGGTGATTCAAGGACCTATTACAGTAAATGTCATTTGGCTCTGACACAAGGACCTCCCTCCCCTGAAAACAGGGGTGAAGGGGATGAACGTCTTCCATGCATGCAATGTCCCTCCATGCATGGCATAGAGTAAGGCTGCAGCCAGCAAGTACAACCAGATCTGGAAGCTGTCAAGCACTCCTGGGGCCCTCAGTATATATATCAACCTAGATTTAATATACACTTATCATTAGCCCTAGGCAGTATTTGGTGTCTCTATGCTTATATCAGATACTCTGTCAATTTGGAAACATAGTTCTGAGACACTGTCTTTTTGATCAATATGAAATCTGCACAGTTCTCAGAAACATCTGGAAGCATTCAGATGGTTTTTTCATATGAAATAACTAAACCTAGCTAGCTCCACTTTGCACAAAGCAGGCAGCCTGATGGCCAAAGTTGTGCCCCAGGGTTGAAGGTAAAATCCTAACGCCTTCCATTATACTTCTCAGGCCAAGCTAATGGTCATGCATAAAACACCAGCTGCTGTGCTAGTTGTTGAGATACAGAACTGTGATGGTGTAAGTAGTGACTGACATGCCACATGGGGCAACTTCTCAGATAGAACAAATTGTCATTGATCCTCTGCTCTTAGCAGACTTACCTGCCTAAGTGAATGAGCTGACACAAGAAAGCTCCAATCAGTTTCTCCATTTCTGACTCATCTTTACAATGCACTTCAGTCTAGGAACACAGTATAATAAACCTGTTTGAAGATGACTTTGTTTCTCTCTTGATGCTTTTTCATTTGTTACCCTATTGATATTACAGGAGAACTAATGTGAGAAATCCTCTCATTGCACTGAACTTTGCAATGTAGACCTGCATCATGTCTGACAGTGGCCAAATGCATAGGTAAGGATATAAGAACAGAGCAAGCATACAGGCACACTTCTACCACCTCTAGCATTCAGCAACTTAGAAACTAAGGACTTCCTAAGCCAGAGATTGTATCTTTGGATATATACTGCCCTTGATGGATTTTTTTTTTTTTTTATTCCAAGAGTATCATAGAATCATAGACTCATAGAATCATTAAGGTTGGAAAAGACCTCTAAGATCATCGAGTCCAACCATCAACCCAACACCACCATGCCCACTAAACCATGTCCCTAAGCGCCTCATCTACACGTCTTTTAAATACCTCCAGGGATGGGGACTCAACCACTTCCCTGGGCAGCCTGTTCCAATGTTTAACCACTCTTTCAGTAAAGACATTTTTCCTCACGTCCAATCTAAACCTCCCCTGGTGCAACTTGAGGCCGTTTCCTCTTGTCCTATCGCTTGTTACTTGGGAGAAGAGACCAACACCCACCTCGCTACAACCTCCTTTCAGGGAGTTGTAGAGCGCGATGAGGTCTCCCCTCAGCCTCCTTTTCTCCAGGCTAAACAACCCCAGTTCCCTCAGCCGCTCCTCATAAGGCTTGTTCTCCAGACCCCTCACCAGCCTCGTTGCCTTCTCTGGACACGCTCCAGCACCTCAATGTCCTTCTTGTAGTGAGGGGCCCAAAACTGAACACAGTAGTCGAGGTGCGGCCTCACCAGTGCCGAGTACAGGGGCACGATCACTTCCCTACTCCTGCTGGCCACACTATTTCTGGTACAGGCCAGGATGCCATTGGCCTTCTTGGCCGCCTGGGCACGCTGCCGGCTCATGTTCAGCTGGCTGTCAACCAAACACCCCCAGGTCCTTTTCCAACAGGCAGCTTTCCAGCCACTCTTCCCCAAGCCTGTAGAGCTGCATGGGGTTGTTGTGGCCGAAATGCAGGACCCGGCACTTGGCCTTGTTGAACGTCATACAGTTGGGCCTCGGCCCATCGATCCAGCCTGTCCAGGTCCCTCTGCAGAGCCTTCCTACCCTCGAGCAGATCAACACTCCCGCCCAACTTGGTGTCGTCTGCAAACTTACTGAGGGTGCACTCGATCCCCTCGTCCAGATCATTGGTAAAGATATTGAACAAGAAACTGAGCCCTGGGGAACACCGCTCACGACCGGCCGCCAACTGGATTTAACTCCATTCATACAGTATGCTTAGTTACTTTTTGAAACCATGTAAACTCTTAACATCCACATTCTCTGGCAGTGGTTCAGTAATTAGATACTGTATGGAAAAGTATGTAGTTTGTTTTTAAACTTTCCATATGAATATTAACATTGATGCCACTAGAGTTATATTGCTCGAAATGCTGATTAAGTATTTACTATGTCTTCTGTTTCACTCATGATTTGAGATATTTCTGTCATATCTGAATCATTGCTTTTTGTAGACTGAGGAGCTTGGTCCACTTTAGTCTTCTTGAGGGGAGGCTGTTCTATAACTCTGATCATCTTTCCTGCCTGTCTCTGTACCTTTTACAGTCCTGCTATATCTTTTTTACCCAAGTTCAGAAAGGCATGCGGTATAAAGATGTGGGCATACCAAAGAGCTGTTCAGTGGTATAACAACTTCTGTTTTTCTCCCAAGCATTTTCTTAAAACATTGTACTACTCTTTTTCTACAGCTTCTAAGGACAGAGAGAATGTTTTTATAATCCTATCCAAGATGTCTTAAAGATCTTCTTTCAGAGTTCTAATGGTTAACTTAAAGCCCCTCATTAGGTATGTATAGTTTGGTTTGTTTTTCTGTGAGACAATTACTTTGAATTACCAATGTTGAATTTCATCTGCTACTTTATCACCTAGTCACTCAGCATCATGAGATGAATCAATGTTTCATGAATTTAATGACATATAATAAAGTGTTGTAACAAGAAGCTCAATCTAAATAGCATAAAAGACCATGGGAAAATTACTTGGCAATTCCACTGAAGCAAAATGAAATCTGTTTCCCTATTTAGTGGCTTTTCACATGAAGAACAATTAGCTGTGTATTCCAACTTCGATGAAGTTTTGGGGTGTAAGGATATTATCTTAGAAACACCTCCTCAGTTTGTATTTTAATGGAAAAGATGACGTCAGCTGGGACGTTTCAATAGCAGTTGTGGGGTTTGAAAGTGAGGAAACATCAGGCAGGATTCTCAAAGTGGGTCATTGTCTCCTTGCCTTGGTGGAACACGTGTGATGTGCCTCAGGACATGTCCCTACATCTATGGCAGATTTCACAGCAATGGCAAAAATGTTAGGACAGATCCTTTGATGATCAGGGAAGTTCTTTATATTTCTATTTTCTTTCACAAAATCTTGCTGTGTATCTTGTCTTGTGAAACGATACAGAAATAAGCCATAAATAATTATGCCCTACATCTAAAAACAGTCTAGTAACAATCAAATCCAAATTCTCAAGCAGGGCAACTTTGACTCCTAGAAGTTTATCCACGAGCATAAAGGAAAATTAAGATGGTTCAGAAAAAAGTATTGGCTGCTTCTGAGAGCAATTCTCTTCATAACCAGAAAACTATCCTCTCCCTGTATAATTTTGGTACATTAACAGTATGCTTTGAATATTGATTTTATTACAGATGAGTCACAAATCCATAATGCATATGTTTCTGAGGAGATCTAAGGCTTTTTTTTTCTTCACTCCAGCAGGAACAGGCTTCAACATCTCTCATGAGGTTCTCTAATTCATAAAATCAGGGCCTGGTGACCTTAAATAAGTTGCTCAATTTTTCTCTGTAAAAACCAGTCTGTCTGTAAAATTAGTATTCAACACTGCTGTCATTGCATGGATGAGAAAAAAAGAGAAACATGAGATGAAAACTACATTCAGTGATCAATCGTTTCCATCTTTCTAATTGTCCTTTAGGAAGATTTTATTTTTGCTAACCTCGTATTCTGTAGGTTAAGGAAAAGACACTGTTCTGACAAAATGTACACAGTATGTGATTCCCCAGGCTTAGCCTGCAGCTCCTAATGATTCCTAACTTAGCCAGCAGACAGGTGCTACACATTCAAAGCTATTGAAAAAAGAAATCTGAATACATTTTCTGTCAAGAACTTCAGGGCTTAGAAGAAAAGCACGATGTCATTTCATGCAAAAGCACTAATTTCAGCATTTTATGTCATAAAATCCAAGGTCAAAATCATTATGACAGTGAATAATCCTTGATTACATAGTTTATAAGTTTTAAACTACAAACTAATAATTCAGCTCACTAGTACAATGCAGTAAGATAGCCACACTTCTTAATTAATCCATTACGATAAATACAAATCTGAATCAATTAAGAAAATAGTCACAATAATAACAGTTTTAAAGCATGGTTTGCAGATAAAATCCTGGTCAAAGTCCAGGATGAAAAAGAAACAGAGTTCCGGCCACAAAGAATGGAAGAGAACAGATGGACTGAGTTAGCAAAAGCTGCCTGCTCCACAACTTCTGTTCACAAAAATATATTGTACCTTGTTGACATGTAAAATCTTGCTTAGAAAATACACAAAGGCAGTAGGCACCCAGGCCCTGCTATATATAATCAAGCTTCTGAAAGGGAATACTGAAAGGGGTGATAAGGAATCCCAAAGTCCTTTGTAGTGCCTGTAATGACAGAAAGGGGGTTTACTAATGGACCCATTTGAGTAACAAGTAGGAAGCAGCAATAATAAGAATTAAGCCAATGTATATTAGCAATACTAGCCTAGAACAACAGCCAGATCTTTTCTGTTGTACCTGAAAAATAGTGACTGAAAACATTAAGTACAAAATAAAACAGCAATGTCAATAATATAAAAAGTTTTCAGTATCAAAGCATCTTAAAAGGACATTTCATACAACTTTGCAAAGCAATTTTAAGAAAATATGCCTTCCAAAACACAAATTAGTATTCAGGAAGACATATGTTAATCAAAAACGAAAGCTTTGACAACATAACAAGCTCAAAATTCTGAGATAAATGGGGACTTCAGAAAACAGCAGTGGTCTTTGAAAATACAAAATGAATTGGAATTTTTTTAATGCTTCTTCCTAGTAATCATTTTAGTGCTTTCAAAATGTTGTTATTTGATTTGAAAAAAGACTGGTGATGCAAATTTAATACCACAGTTATTGCAAAGTCTGTTATAAAACTTTGCAACATTTATTGAATGTCATATAAACATTTCCAGCAATCATTTGTCAGATGTCAATGTAAATTGCATTAAAATCCCACAAGGAAGTGTGAAATCAACTTGTGCCATCAAACTCCGCTGAGAAATACTGAGTTTATATGCCTAGCTCTGTTCTGATTTTGTTTGTATGATTTCCTGTATTGTGCTTAACACTATAGCATATGAGCATATTTTTTTAGTGTGTTAAATATGTGCGATGCTTGCCATGCCATGCTGTTTGTTTTCTTATCCTGTTCCACTGTAGTTGTGTGTGATTTTACATACATACCTGTGGTTTCAAATCCGTTAGCGAGGTAAAGCTGAGCAAAAGTTTTTCTAAGACAGAGATTCATAATGGCGCGCTCTTCCTACAGAAGGTTTTTCTTTCCTCCTAAAGAGGGTCACTAGTATGGGCCCCTCCTGAAATAATTCTGTTTGCCCTGAGCCTAATGACAGAGATCCTTTAAGAAAAAGTAAATTGTCCAGAAAACAGCTGTCCAGACTCTCTTTGCTAAGGAACAGAAACACAGATGACTTGGGAAGCACCTTGGATGCAGAGAAAGAGATCTCAGACAAGATCCCAGGAGGATCCCACTGCCTTTCTCTCCCTTCTCCACGCCTATTCTGCAGATGTGAGATGCTTCAGGGTGTGAGACTGGTCTTGGGTTGCAAACTGCACAGCTGTAGAAGGATTTCCCACCCCTCTCTGCTACCTCAGATCTCAAGGAAGATGGGCTCCCGTTTCTCACTGGAGATGCGTGATGGCATTTGGTACAGCTGCTGCATGCTTGGTGGATGGCTGCTGCAGGCTCTGCTCTGCCCAGCAGTCTCCCCTTTCTCCTCCACACAGCCCCAGCCTGTTTACTCTGTCTCCAGTGATTCCCAGTTCTGCACTCACTGACAGTTGCAGGACCCAAAAAGGATTTTTTCCATCAGTAAAAATATGGTGTGAGCTTTTTCACATTATATCTGAGGTCTGATTTCAGCGTTTCAATAAAAAATTCTCTGCGTTGAAGGAGTATCACTGTGGGTAGAAATGGTACCAGTGAAGCCTCCACAGTCAATGGCTGCTTCTCCTGCACCTTCCCTCTGCTGTTTGCCCATACGGAGGTAGGTCTTTGATTTCCAGGTTTAGTGTCTGTTCTGGCCTGGGCTGATGCTGGCTGTCTTACAATCCTCCTTAAGAGCCCGAGAGGGAGAACATCACTGAATGGTTTGAGATAGTTTCTCCATGAACTAATTGTTTCAGATAAAATGGTACACTCAGCACAGCCTGCTGCACGTGTTTTTTCGCAAGTTGTTGACTGGGTTTTGTTCAGGCTGTCTGAGCTAATCCAAAGACCCGAGGATGTGTTTAGTGTGAACGAGGTGAAGCCTACTGATGCTGCCTTTCTGAACAGCAGGGTTAGTTAGCAGAGGTCAGCACTGCTCCAGCACCACGTCAGACAGTGCTGGGGGCAGGCAGCACGGGCAGAGCTCACCCTGTCAAGTGCTCTGCCAATGTTACCCTTTGTTTCTTTACTCACAGAAGGGATGCAGTTTGCAAATTACAGAGGGAACTGTTTCTCTATAAGAATATCTGCTAACATGCTGTTCGGCAGATGCCACATGGATGCTGAAAAATGTATCCTTCTAGCAATAACATTTATTCGCTGAATAGGCTATTTGAAAAATTGACGTTACTGCATTGTTTTCTTCCATTTTCATTCCAATATTTCTTTGCATTGTCTTTTCATCCTGCATTTACTACTCTTCTCCCTACGCTCTTTTTCTTCCCTTTGCTTTTCCATTTCTGTGAAGATCTTTCCCATCTTTTTCTCTTTTTTTTCCCCTCTTTTTTTTTTTTTTCAATGCAGTCTCTTTCATATCCAGTTTGAAATTTCAGTTTGGCTCCCACACAGTCAGATTTCACTAAAGTGCACCTTTTCAAATAGTACGTATAACAAGATTCTGCTTGGATGCCAAAAGGACAGTTGTAACCTCAGTCCAGTAAAAATATGTTGACCACCAGCGAGGTCAGAAGAGGAGGCATTAGAAGGGTAGTTATATCTTCTTCAAATTTCAGTTGCATAAAGCTATTGACCTTTTAATGGCAGAGTCAATTAAAAAGAAAAAAACCTCACATGCTCCATTCCCTGCTAGAGCTGCAAGCCTCTCAGATGCTCTCGGTGACGCTTACCTCCCACTGGAACTAGCAGAAGCTTGTTTACATCATGCTCCAGAGGTCAGCATACTGCAGCTGTTTTGGAAAGGAGCCAAAGAGCTTGTTCACAGATACATCCTCCTTGTGAAGAACATTTGACCATCAGATCCTGTTTAATATGAAGGGAATCTAGCAAGAGTGTCCTGCTACTGCAGTGCTGCCCTGAGGAGCAACCTTGTCTGACAGGGTGCAAACGTCTTTCATTTCCTTCTTCCATTGAACAAGACTGGCAAAAATTGTGGGAAGTGTGCACAAAATAGCTAAATTGTAGCATTTGTCATGTTCTGGTAAACATCCTAGAGAGCTCATAAAGTGACTCTAGATCATACATAGAATTACAAGAATGATGGAAAATAAACAACTTAGAAAACAGAAAGCCAAGAACGTCTCCCAGTGTCAATAATGTGAACAGTAATTTAAATAATTATTATATTTCTTTAGCAACTTCTCTCAAAACAGTGGAATGACACTATTGTAAATAACTGAAGGATATGGCTTGTGGTATTTCCAAAACATTTTATACCAGGAAATGTTTATATGGGATTATTTAGATGGCTAAAACTGAAGGTTATGTTCAACAGACTTGTATGTGAATATTCCTAGTGCCACCTATTGGCAGAGAGGATAAACGTGAGTTAGCATAGTGCTACACGTCCTGAAATACACTTTTCCTTTAAAAAATGGGGAAAATAAATGTTTGCATTTCACATTTAAAATACTCTTCCAGATTAGAATTAAACTCTTAAGAGGCACACACATAAATGTTCGTTTCCGATTAATGGATTTACCTCCCAAGTGCTGCTGCTGCCTGTGAGACGGAGGCAGTGGTAGATGATGCCCCTAACTACCAACCTAGAATGAGCCACCCAACACCCTGAGAGGGCTTCTAAGGCTTCTGTATCCTACAAAATGAGGCATTTTGTAGGATAAATAGCATCCCTTTCTTTTTCCTGAGGTAATTCGTAAATGAAGAGTTTTAATGAAGCCTTGAACAACATACAGTCCTTGCCAGAAACTAATTCGCACTGAACCTTTTAAAGGACCCTGCTGATTGTTTGCCTTTTCATGACAATGGATTTAAGTAATTGTAATGTCTGAGTGAAAGTCTATTACTATCTGCTTACCTCAATATTTTGACATTTGAATAGGAACTTTCCTATTTATTCTTTCATACCTCAGAGAAAAAAAAAAGGGAAATAATTGTACTTTGTTAGCAGTGTTTATGTACTTAGGACAAGAATGTAGAAAAATAAATTATGGAAAGGAAAAGCTCTTAAGTATGGTCATTGTTTGCCCCCAAATCTTGCCTTTTCTTCTGCTGGTATGTGAGGGGGAGGCCAGACTGGCCAGAGGTGTCAAACCGCCCTGCTGAGGATGCTAGCCACACATGAGTCCTGGCCGTGGCAAAGGAGAGTGTAGGAGCAAATGCTCACAGTATACAGGGGTGGCAGAGCCTGGTGAGACTTGATCACACCATCTACAACTAATCCACTTCACTCAAAGTAATTCAGCAGCAGCTTAGTGCCTGCAAACACCAGGACTGAACATTTCCTGTGGCGTAGTCCAGAACAATTCATAACCCAGGCGGCACGGGGAAAGGCGGATGAACAGCGAGGATCTGGCAATGGATGGGGACTTGCTGAAGCAGCTCTTCCCCTCAGTAGCTGTCAGAGATCACGTGTATCCCAAGGGGTGGGTGAAAAGGAAGTGCTCACAGACAAAGGCGTGCTTTGAAAATAGCAAGGGGATTTTCATACCAGCGGTTTTTAAGTGTCTAGCTTACGCATTTTCTGTTCAGATTTTAATTAATCTTGTTAAGAGTTTCCATCAAAAATGGAGACAACAGTACAATTGTGGAGGTTAAGTCAGAAGGATTTTGCAGATATCTCATTCAGAAAATGTTATTTTTCAAGTAAGCCAGCAGCAAATATACTCAGTTCTAAGTATCACACGATTTAAGAGCAATTGAAGACTTGGTTCAAACAGTTAATAAACTAAAACACACAATTAATTGTGGAAAAAGGTGCTGAAATTGAATTTAATACGTATAGACAAGTACCATACAGTATTTTTTAAGATTTTGTTATGAATTGGTGCAGTATTTTCAAAGATGTGAATGTAAATTGGAATTGTGTACTTTTCTATTTGAAGGCATTTTGAAGACATTTCTATTGCTGTGCTTATGTGAATGAAATTTAGTATCTTTAGACTTCCACTGTGTTTTATCAAACCAACCTTCAGTGTGTCAGGGAAGGGAAAGTTAGGGCTAGAAAAACTATAAAAAATTAATAGATATCAGGTGACTTTGAAGTTGTTGACAGACTTCAAGGATTATGAGAAGGCAAAAGCTTTTTAATAACATTAGTGAGTTCAGCTTTCAATACAGACTCCTAAACTCCAAACATTGGCGGAAGCAATTCACATAAAATATGTATTAATAAATATTTGCATGACAATTTATTTCATTTGTAAAATGTATTAGCTAGGAAAACATATATATTTAAAACAGGCTTCGCAAAATGAAGACTTTAATGTCAACCTCATTTATTATGCATGCTTACTCTGAATTTAACCTCTTGGACAGCTGAAAGGGGGCTTTCAGTACAGCCTTGAGGTTAATGTGAATGCATTTATCATTTTTAACAAATTGAATTTTAATGAGTATCAAATTAGAGACCCATTTAGTATTTTTCTAGGTTTGCATTAGTTTCCAGATCCAATCTAAGGGAAAAATAATGAGAAAGTACAGAGTTTCCGGAGCCTGCAGAACCAAGATAAAAGATGGATGATAAGAGGTAGACTTGCTCTATTTAACCCACGGCAAAAATTTACAGGTAGTGAACATACATATACAAACCCCGCATCTGCTGATAATCTCTACTCTGTTTCACTCTTAAATAAATTTCTTCTGAATGCCACAGGAAATAGCTATGGCTGTATATTTATCTGAGATGCACAGGTATTGAATATCCACACAGCAGCCTCACGATCCACATAAATACAGCAGTCTCAAGGTATTAACAAACATTTAACGTTGCTGTATGTATGCTATCCACCATTTTTCACAGCATCCTCAGAAGTGACATTTCCAAGCTGTTGGCACTGAGATTTGTTGGCCCTTAAAACTAAAAACCAAAAATAATTCTTCATTTAGTTCTCATCACTTAAAACTTGTAAACAGTAATAAAAAGTGCGACTGCAATCCTTTCTGTTCGTCTTCCTTCTAATACCATGAAAGCAGTAAGATGGAGAAATCTAACCCATTGGTATATGAAAAATGTAACTTGTAGACATAACAGTGAGTATTGCTATATTTTTTCTAAAGGCTCTGTTTTTTCTAAAGGCTGCCTAATCACACTTGCAGTCATGGAAAAATCCAGTTTTAACAACTCCTGCTGTTACAATCAACCATATCACAAAATCTTTTTCATCAGCTGCTGGAGAAACACCTTGAAGCATGCTGGGTTTCTTATCTTTGCCATCATCAATAAAAAGAACCATTCCAGAACCTCTCTCAAGTTTGAATGAAACTGTAGATTTTTCAGGTTGATAATTAAACCTCTGGGGAAAAAAAAATCTTGATTTGATAGGGCAATAGTGTGAGCAGAGTATTTGGAAAGGGAAGGGGTGAGAGGCAACTGGATAAGCAGGCTGTTACAATTCTGGCCATAGCTATGGGCTTTGCAGTGACAGTCTCAGCTGCTGACTACCTGATAAGTCAGAGTTGTAGGCTCTGAATTAAACTAAATATTTTCACCCATTTGAAAAAAAAGAAATGACCAAGACTACTCTGGAAGGACTCTAAAATGTTCATTTGACCTGGGAAAAAATTGCTGATATGGGATTATTCAACTTCTTCACACACACCACCACCACCACCACCACCACCCCCCAAATTGTGCATTCCTAACTGGCACATAACTGACCTTCAATACTTCTGTTTGGTTTTCTGCTATGGTCTGATACAGACACATTTCTTTATGCACCTTGCATTATGCACAGTTCCAAAAGATAGCTCTTAATAAAGTGTCTGGGATGCTGGCAGTGCAGTTGCTACATGAGAGCAGAACTTCACCTGACTCTCAGTGCTCAGCTGGGAACAGGGCTCCGGTACCCAGCTCCTTCCAAACAGCCTGTCTAGACATGCGCTTTGCTGGCTGCCCTGTTTATTTTCCACTGTCATTTTCCAAGGCAAAATGGGCATGTGAAGTTCACTGCCTGTCTGCCTCCTGCTCCCATTAGTATGTCTGTTCTTTAACCTTTTGACTTTCCTGCATCTATGATTCTTTTCACCTTTGCCTTGATTTTTCCTTCCTACGTAACTGCAAAGTGCTGAATTAACTGTGGACTTTAAGGAGTGGGCAGTCCATACACCATAGGAATATTTATTTCTCATTGTTCTGATTACAAAAAGATTTCCAAACATGAAGAGTTGACATGTAAATTTCTAACCTAATATATATCATCAAATCAGCATTGCCATTGTTCACAAAAGACATACACAGCACAAAATAAGGGGCCACAACGTTCACTGAACAGAACCTATAGTGCAGAATATGATCTGGTAATATTTCACTGACTTTAGTATCACTTTTTAAAAAATTCTGATTAATACAATTGTTTACAGACACAGCATAAATTATAGTTTTTCTTCTGCTACTTACACGTCACAAACATTTTCATATTTTTCATTTCAGTTATTATCTTTTAGGAAAGTTCTCCTGGCATTAAATGTGATTTGGAAAGCTTGTAGTCCCACCTGCAGCTTATCATCACTTCAGCACTGAATTTGTCTTTGACCTTTCCAAATCTAGATAATTCTGCCAGGCCATCAGCCAAGAATCACATCGGATAGAGATAAACTACTATTCAAAACCACAAGCAACTTTGGTGGGTTGTGACACATAAAAATGATTATAGACTTTTTAAAAATAACCTGTAGTGAGGGAGTTTTGAGTAAACAAGCATCACTGTCTGCCAAGAGAAATGTCTGATATGTATTGTATTACTTGAACTGAAAAAAAAAATACATGGGAAGTGCTCCTCTAGTCATTAAACTAATGACCAGGGATTCTTGTCCTTGAAGGAAAAGAAGCAAAATGATAATCAGGAATCATATTACAGCAGATACACTATCGTGAATGGCAAGTCCATTAAATGGATTTTCTGAGACACTCAATGGGAAATTCGAACTGAGACTTGACAACCTACCAATAAGAATGGTTTGGATTAAGGTTTGGCTTAATAAAAAACTGTATTGCTGGCCAGAGACAGAGCACAAATCTAGAAGGTAAGTTTCAAAATTGTCTGAATGTGAGTAATATGTGTGTTTCATCTTTGTCTGGTGTAAAGTATGTGTTTAAGTACCTTCTTGCTCTTACCCTATCAAAAACCTGCAACTTTCAGGAAGAATTCTCCCTGGTCTTGAATTTATGTTACTCCTGACGATCCTTTAGGTTTAAAATAAAATGTCATAATTTAAGGTGATGTTTGAACGTATTTTGTAAAGGAAAGGAAAGTTTCATAAAAGACTTGAGAACTGTGGATGAGTTCTAAATAAGAACAAATCAAAACTGGCAGAATTAGTATGGAAGGGAAAAAATCCCATTCTGTTTATTTTTCTAGCCAGCCCTAGTTTTTATTTGTTAGATTTTCACCACGAATGTGTCTAAATAAAGGATAATTTCAAGAAGTTGCGTTACAGGATAAGTTTAGTTTAGGGAATTGCTTTTCTCAACCCCAGTCATGCTTTTACTCTCCGATGTGCAGATACTCTATTTGCTCAGCATGTTTTTTGCCATGGTAATGTCAACTGCCAAAAGCAGAACAGCAGCAGTGCTTCTCATGGTATTACATCTGCAAATGCTTAATGAATAGTGCAGCTCACATGATTTCAATATATTTTTAATTATATTTGACAGAAAAGAGAAGGCATGACCTAGCTTAAAATGCATCTCAGTCAGATCCCTGGTATTTAAGCAAGAAATTTCCTCACTGGAATACAAAAACTGCCTAATTGTTTCAGACAATTCACACTAGGATTAAGCTTTCTAAATGTTCACATTGTAGATACTGTGGTCCATTTTCTTTTATTTTACCCAAAGGCTTTTACAGACACATCTTCTGAAGTGTCCACTGGTAATGAGAACGTTGCATGTTATTTGTCAGTGAAAGTGATCATGTCAGTCAGGGAAAGTAATCCTAACAGTGCAGTCCATGACAGCCATATTATGACTGTGAAATGTCTCTGACTAGTTGTGTGCTGACTTTAATGGTGGTTTTTTCATAGGTCACACACTTCATTTCCTTCCCACCTTTGGCTAAGTCTCCACTCACCATTGGTGGTAGAATTATTTGCAGAATGTCAGCAAGAAGTTTTCAGGAAAAGGTACCAAAAATCATAGAATCATAGAATAGTTTGAGTTGGAAGGGACCTCTAAAGGTCATCTAGTCCAACCCCCCTGCCGTGGGCAGGGACATCTTCAACTAGATCAGGTTGCTCAGAGCCCCGTCCAACCTGACCTGGAATGTTTCCAAGGACGGGGCATCCACCACCTCTCTGGGCAACCTGTGCCAGTGCTTCACCAACCTCAGTGTAAAAAATTTCTTCCTTCTATCTGGTCTAAATCTACCCTCTTTTAGTTTAAAAACATTCCCCCTTGCCCTGTCGCAACAGGCCCTGCTAAAATGTTTGCCACCATCTTTTTTAGAAGCCCCCTTGAAGTACTGATAGGCTGCAATAAGGTCTCCCCAAAGCCTTCTCTTCTCTAGGCTGAACAACCCCAACTCTCTCAGCCTTTCTTCAGAGGAGAGGTGTTCCATCCCCCGATCATTTTCGTGGCCCTCTTCTGGACCCGCTCCAATGGGTCCGTGTCTTTCTTCTGCTGAGGGCTCCAGAGCTGGACGCAGTACTCCAGGTGGGGTCTCAGCAGAGGAGAGTAGAGGGGCAGAATCCCCTCCCTCGGCCTGCTGGCCACGCTTCTTTTGATGCAGCCCAGGGTACGATTGGCCTTCTGGGCTGCAAGCACACATTGCTGGCTCATGTCCAGCTTTTCGTCCACCAGTATCCCCAAGTCCTTCTCAGCAGGGCTGCTCTCAATCCCTTCATCCCCCAGCCTGTATTGATACTGGGGGTTGCCCCGACCCAGGTGCAGGATCTTGCACTTGGCCTTGTTAAACCTCATGAGGTTCACATGGGCCCACTTCTCAAGCTTGTCCAGGTCCCTCTGGATGGCATCCCGTCCCTCTGGCATGTCGACCGCACCACTCAGCTTGGTGTCACCTGCAAACTTGCTGAGGGTGCACTCGATCCTACTGTCTATGGCATTGATGAAGATATTAAACAGTACCGGTCCCAATACGGACCCCTGCGGGACACTACTCGTCACCAATCTCCATCTGGACATTGAGCCGTTGACCACTACCCTCTGGATGCGACCATCTAACCAGTTCTTTACCCACCGGACAGTCTACCCATCAAATCCATACATCTCCAGTTTAGAGAGAAGGATGTTGTGGGGGACCGTGTCAAAGGCCTTACAGAGGTCCAGATAGATGACATCTGTAGCCCTTCCCGTGTCCACTGATGTAGTCACTCCATCACAGAAGGCCACTAGGTCAGGCAGGCAGGACTTGCCCTTGGTGAAGCCATGCTGGCTGTCTCGAATCACCTCCCTGTCCTCCATGTGCGTTAGCATAGCTTCCAGGAGGATCTGTTCCATGATCTTCCCAGGCACAGAGGTGAGACTGTGTAGTCTCGCCTGTAGTTCCCTGGGTCTTCCTTTTTTCCCTTTTGCAAAATGGGGGTTATGTTTCCCCTTTTCCAGTCACTGGGAACTTCACCGGACTGCCACGACTTCTCAAGTACGATGGATAGTGGCTTAGCAACTTCATCCACCAGTTCCTTCAGGACCTGCGGATGGGTCTCATCGGGTCCCACGGACTTGTGCACTTTTGGGTGCCTTAGATGGTCTCAAACCTGATGTTCTCCCACAGTGGGCGGCTCTTCATTCTCCCAGTCCCCGCCTTTACTTTCTGCGGCTTGGGCGGTGAGGCTCGCGCACTTGCTGGTGAAGACCGAGGCAAAAAAGTCATTGAGTACCTCCGTCTTCTCCATGTCCTGGGTAACCAGGTCTCCCATTTCATTCCGGAGAGGGCCCACATTTTTTCTCTTGTCTTCCTTTTATCCCCAACATACCTACAGAATCTTTTCTTGTTGCCCTTGACGTCCCCGGCCAGATGTAATTCTATCAGGGCTTTAGCTTTCCTAACCTGATCCCTGGCTGCTGGGACAGTTCCTCTGTGTTCCTCCCAGGCTACCTGTCCTTGCTTCCACCCTCTGTAGGCTTCCTTTGTGTGTTTGAGTTTGTCCAGGAGCTCCTTGTTCATCCATGCAGGCCTCCTGGCATTTTTGCCTGACTTCCTCTTTGTTGGGATGCATCGCTCCTGAGCTTGGAGGAGGTGATCCTTGAATATTACCCAGCTTTCCTGGGCCCCTCTTCCCTCCAGGGCTTTGTCCCATGGCACTCTACCAAGCAGATCCCTGAAGAGGCCAAAGTCCGCTCTCCTGAAGTCCAGGGTAGGCAGCTTGCTGTGCGCCCTCCTCGATGCCCTAAGGATCTTGAACTCCACCATTTTGTGGTCACTGCAGCCCAGGCTGCCCTTGAGCTGCATATTCCCCACCAGCCCCTCCTTGTTGGTGAGAACAAGGTCCAGCATAGCACCTCTCCTCATGGCTCCTCTACCACTTGGAGAAGGAAGTTATCATCGACGCATTCCAGGAACCTCCCGGATTGCTTATGCCCTGCCGTGTTGTCCCTCCAACAGATGTCGGGGTGGTTGAAGTCCCCCATGAGGACCAGGGCTTGTGAGCGTGAGGCTGCTCCTATCTGTCTATAGAGGGCCTCATCCGCTCGGTCTCCCTGGTCTGGCGGCCTGTAGCAGACCCCCACCGTAATGTCACCTGTCCCTGCCTTCCCTTTAATCCTGACCCATAAGCTCTTGGTCGGCTCCTCATCCATCCCCAGGCAGAGCTCCATGCACTCCAGCTGGTCACTGACATAGAGGGCGACACCCCCTCCTTGTCTCCCCTGCCTGTCCTTCCTAAAGAGCCTGTATCCCTCCGTCCCAACACTCCAATCATAGGAGCCATCCCACCATGTCTCCGTGATGCCAATGAGGTCGTAGCCCTGCAGGCGTGCGCACGTCTCTAACTCCTCTTGTTTATTCCCCATGCTACATGCGTTTGCATAGAGGCATTTAAGTTGGGCCCCCGATGAAGCTGTCTTACTGGCTGGAGTTCCTTTGTGCTGCTCTTCAGGCGCTCTCCTGCTGACCTGTGATCCTTCTCCAGGCTCTGGGCATCTATTGCTGGCCCTGGCATCAAACTGGTAGGAGTGGGATGGATTGAGGTTCCCCTCCCCCAGCATCTCTAGTTTAAAGCTGTCTTCACCAGCTTGGCAAGCCTATGACCAAAGATGCTCTTCCCCTTCTCTGACAGATGGACCCCATCAGCCCCCAGTAGACCAGGTTTCTCAAATCGAGTCCCATGGTCTAAGTAGCCGAACCCCTGGCTGTGGCACCAGTCCCGTAACCATTTGTTGACTCGCCAGATTCAACTGGCCCTTTCAAACCCCTTCCCTTTGACCGGCAGGATTGATGAAAAAGCTACCTGCACTCCTGAGTCCCTTACTGCCGCTCCCAGGGCTCTGTAGTCCTTCTTGATAGTCCTCAGACTGCTCCTGTCTGTGTCACTGGTGCCCACATGAAACAGCAGAAGCGGATAATAGTGGACTGTACGAGGCTTGGTAGCCTCTCGGTGACATCCCTGATGTGAGCCCCTGGTAAGCAGCACACCTCTCTAGAGAGTGCATCCAGTCGGCAAATGGGTGCCTCCGTACCTCTCAGAAGAGAGTCGCCTACTGCTATGACCCGTCACCTTTTCTTAGTGGCGCTGGTTGTTATATGGGGGGCAGATCAGGCTGCATTACTCAGCTCCAGCGCTTCTGGTGTGACAGGACTTTCCTCTTCGGCCTGCAGAGCAGTGAAGAGGTTCTGCAAGGGCACCTCAGGCTTCAGGAGAAGTCTCTTCCTCCTGCTGGTCCTTGCCTTTGCAACCGTCCATTCTTCTGCATTATTGGCCCCCCCACTCCCTTCTGCATGTGCCGGTGGGGGAGTTTTTGGCTGTTTGGCCGTGGGCTGCAGGTCTGCTGCAGACTGCGCTTGGAAACAGCAATCTAGCTCCTTCTCTGCCTCCCTGATGTTACGCAGCCTTTTCACTGCCTCCTGCAGCTCAGTCACCTGCTGCAGGAGGTCCTCCACCTGGGCACACCTTTTACAGGCAGGTCTGCTGCCTGTCCCTACCCCAGGAGAGAGGTCTAGGCACTCCCTGCAGCCTGAGGCCTGCACCGCAGTCTCTCCCTTCAGCAGTTCCATCTGCGTGGAGGCATCGGCGACCGCTGGGGTAGATGGTGCAGACCCCCCAGCTGGAGTCACGGCCTTTACCCTCAGACAAGTGCCCACCATTCTGCCTTGAGGGTCGGGTAGGATGAGTGCCCTTGAGGGTCAGGTAGGATGAGTGCCCTAACTTTTCTTGCTTGAGTGGATGATTTTGAGTACAGAGTAAAGCAGAGAATTCCACTTCTGTCTAAGGAACTCACTCCTGCTGTACAAAGCCTCTCTTCCAGAAGCCCAAAGCCTGCAACCCTACAGCCAGCTGCTCTTCCCACCATCTGTCCCATAAAGTGCTCTCAGTGCCCTGTAGTAGAGATGCTTACTTACAGCTTGGAGATGTTTTCTCCAGAATTTCTTCCTGCTTCCACATTTTCCAGAAATTAGGCTCAATCTGCTTTTTGAACTTTCATCAGCACCTGTTCTGTTACACATTAGTATCTATTCAGATCAGTGTAGTACATATCCAGAACACATTGCTACGACATGCTGGTGACCAAACAACACATGGGCCTATCTGGCCAGTGGCTGAAATGCAGAAAATCTGAACTACAGCATCCCCTTTATGCTTTTAATTAGTTCCTCATACATTGTATCATTGTTTTACTGGTTGTCATCTTCTCGTATGTATCTATTAGGCACTCTTTGAGCTAATTAATTATTTATATGCTAAGTATTTAGATAAGCATTATTGGGAGATCCTATTTTGTGTAATGCCACATCATAGGCTTTTATGTAGATTCTCACACAATGTCCTCTAATGAACTGCAAGACATCCTGCTAGTTAATTTGTTATAACTCATGTTTAAATATCCCTATTACCTGCTTGGCACTGCTACAGAAATGAGACCTTTCATGTAGACCTTGTGACCTGCATCTAACCCTTTTTCCCTTGTTCTCTGCAAAACTCGTTCCTGCCATGCAATGTTCCTCGAACCAACTATCAGTCTCTTACCTTTCATTATCAGCTTGTACTCAACTTCCTTATGTTTGTCTTCTACAACGCTGAAGCCTCATGACAAGCCCATCTAATAAAATGTAAATGCATTCAAAGTGTATACCTTTAATAATTCAGATAAAAATATTTTCGATACGTTCTCTCATGTTTGCTCTTTCCTTTCCATGTGTATACTCTTCTGCTGCATTTATAGACAGGAATTATAATCCCTATGAACTTTTGTTTTGCTAGGCTGAAAAATCAAGCTTTTTTAGCCCCCTGTCACACAGCAAGCTCTCCAGTCTTTTATCATCCTAGCAGTCTTTCTTTCCACCTGCTTAGTTCTGTATTTCCTCAACATATGAGGGTAAAATTGTAACGCGTGGTATGCCCAGCCTGTTATACCTTAACATTAATACTTTACTGTCATTACCATTTTATATTGGGAATAACTCTTCCTAAGACTTAATCTGCCCAACACACAGCCACTTTGTATTAGTGGACTGCACTCATTTTTGCATCTAGAGAGCTCCCACTTCATCAAAAAGTCCTACGTGTACTTTGCATAATGTGCTGCTATCTGTACCATTTCTCTGAGTTCTGACTCTTCTCCAGGCTTTGAGGGCATCCAGCTCTTCCTGTGTAATATCATGATCTTTGTTTTAACAGTGATTTTCAACCCAGCATCTCTGGCAACTTTTTAGCATGCTCTTGCTCTTTGTGATGAAGTCATTAATACTAATTGCATGCTTTTCACGGGAAAGCAGATTTATTATGCAACCACTGTTCTCTAAATAGAATGCACAGTGCTCTTGATTTTAACAACAACCTGCAGCCAACATTCACAGTCGATAACAATTTGCAGATAAAAATCAATCAGCCATACATGACTGGGCTGTATAACTGTCCTACCATGCTTAACTAGGCTTGTAAAATCACCGCTTATCAAAAATTCCTGCTGCTTTTATTTCCATAATTATTTTCCCTTCTCTCTTTGTTAGTGATTTCAATACTCATGAAAGTGAGTAATTTCTTACACCAGAATTAAGATTGAAGCTAACTTTCTATTATATGTCAAATTTTCAATCTTTATCCCTAAAGGAAAAAAAAACACTTAAAAATGTATGTTTCCTTTCAGAAAAGGATGCTTCTGAGACTTTAAAACATTTTGAAAACTATTAGAAAAAAAGACTTATCAGATGTTATTTTACAATCCCTTTATCATTGAATTCCTGATTATTTTACTGAATTATTTTATGTGCATGAAACTCATCATATATTCAAAATGTCTGGGCTTGTACTGGACTCTGCTGTGATAACAAATACTTTTCACTACTTTGTTTCTGGGGTGTGACACAGGATATTTTAAAAATCTATAAAACTAATCACGTGATTTTTGTAAAAGCGTTTTGGGATACATAGCTGAAAATAGCTATATAACAGTCAAGTAAGTTAATATACATCCCATACTACATCAAGGAGAGAAGATGCTAATTTAGCATTTTTATTAGAACAAGGAGGTGGAAAAGATATGTGGAAGAAAATCCAGAGAGGCCCTAAGTGCAAAGACTGATCATTTTTCCCAAGCTGCATCAGGAAGCAAGAAGCATTGGGAAAAAAATCATCCTGCTATGTTGTAAGTTAAAGCTTGCTTGCCAAGTTTTACCTTTCTTATACACTTTGTGGAGCAAGTCAAAAAAGGTTTTCTTCTGTGAGATGTCACTAGGGAAATGGCATGTGCTGAGGTCTGCTGTCTCTGAAGTGAATGGATACAGATACATCCATTTTCTTTCTCCTGTTTCTCTGGAGTTACCTCTAGATCCGAGGGTAAAACTTGTGCAGAAATCAAAACAGTATAAACACTGAAGTTAAGCATAAGTTAAAGTACCCTGCTGGATATGAATCGGAGTATACAACACTTTGCAGAATGGGATTTTAAAAAGACTATTTTTGGAGGAGAAGTACAACTGCAGGGAAATGCTCGGCCACCTGAGCCTTATTTCTCCCTACACCAGTCATGAGAACTAGGAATTTACTGTGCTCTTATTCTGGGGTCCTCAGCCAGCTGCAGAAGCAGAGGGTTTGCCTTGCTGGAACAGCTGAACACCACATAGCTCTTTCAACATTGTGTCTCTGAGAATATACTATAACTAATGCTTCAGAGGAAAGTATAATCCATAATACCAGATATCTTGGGAACAGTTACTTTTACTTGTCAGGGGAAGTGAGGAGTTAATATCCTAAACAATAGGGAAGAATGCTAACTTCCACAGGGAGTTTTGCAGGTTAGTTGCACTTTGCACAAAAATGTATGCCCTGAACCATTTCAAATATATTACTCTTACAGTCTGTGAATGCTTTCCCACATTTATATCACAGGAAGGGCACTGGACTAACCTCCTTTTTAGAATTTCTAATTTAATATATATCTTTACTATAGCAGCTTTCACTCTCTTAAAAAACGTATCCTCCCCACCCCCTTCAAACTAATTAGTCCTACTGTTTTTAATCTTTCCTTGTAGGGAAGTTCTTCATCTTCTTGACTTTAATAATTTTCATTGCCCTTCTAAGGACTTTTTGTATATGTGAGAAGTTTTAAATTGGTCCCTCTGATATGTAATGCTTTGCATTTCTCCATGTTGAATTTCAGCTGCCATTACCCAGCCTAATTGCATAACTTGAAAGCTTTAGAAAGTCTTTCCTCTTTCTGCCCAAATCTTGTCAAACCTAAATAATTTCATCCTTATAAAGCATCACGACAGAGTTGTTTGTTTGAATCAATGAGGAACATTAGAGAACTAAGAGGAAGACATGTCTTTGATTACAGAGTAGAAAATAATCAGAGGACAGTAATTTCTGTGTACTATTTTACTGCGCAAGAGAATGTGAAAACAACTGAGACATAATACAAGCTCACTGTAAAAGAAAAGGGTTTTCTCCCCCCGCCCCTCCAAATTTAGAAGAATGTGTCTGTTGTTACACATCTTCATTGCAAGATGAGATGGTGGAAGTTTCTGAAACTTTCCTTCAAGTTCCTCCAGTGACACTTGATCACACCAAAACTGAAAACATTCTTCATATATATAAAACATTATAAATACATTTGCACACACATATACACATACACGAGAGAGGAGGAAAGAAAGATAATTAATTATTTTATCTAGAAAAATGGCACAAGGCAATCCTGCAGTAGGCGTCAAGAAATTCTTTTCTCGTGTCTTGATGAAAAGCACAGAGAAAAGATTTTGAATACATGAGATACCTCCAAACTTGTCAAAACAAAGCAATTTTTCAATAAAAATATTTAGATAGGATTATGAATTTCAGAAATAAATGACAGTTTCTCCTCATATTGTACAAGATACATTTTCTGTGAATTGCCACGGAAAAAAATGGATATTTCTAAAATACATTTTAAGGATAGACCTGATATTACATTTAAGCCCATATTCTCCTATAAAACCTTAAGTGCACAACCTCATGGAAAACTTATTGACAGGTTCTGCCTTGAAATTCAAGGTTAGTTTGAGGGGTGTCTCCTCAGACACAAGTTGTAGAGAAAGAATTTAGTGGCAAATGTTCTAATTGCTATAGCTTTTATCAGAAATCTTTCAGAGAACTTAGTGGCATGTTCAGAAACTACTACAGAATATTGGCAACTTGATTTGCTAAGAATTAGGAATCTATTTCAGCCAGAATACTCCCAAGAATGTTTAAAGGTTGCAAGGAAACTGAAATCCTTTATCAATAACTAATGTTTACAAATTCAGTTTAATTTGTTTGCTTCTGTAAAAAGTTCATACTGGTAAAACCATTCCTCTTCACTTGCGAAGGGTCAGCCTACGGATTATACATATAATTTTGCCTGTGGTTCTATAGATTTCTACAAAGATCAGCATTTTTCTCTTGCAAACCATAACTCCAGCAATCATTTGATAACGTATAGAAACTGTTTCTTTCACTGAGATTACTTTCCATCCTCTTTTCCCATTGAAAAAGGTTGTTTACCATCCAGTGACTATTTCCAAGTACTTCCAGTTTAGGATCAACCTTTATTTAAATTCTATATTACTGTTTGTTGTGGTTTAACCAGACAGGCAGCTAAACACCACACAGCTGTTCACTCACTCCCCCCCCCGCCCCAGTGGGATGGGGGAGAGAATTGCCGGGAAAAAAAAGTAAAATTTGTGTGTTGAGATAAAGACAGTTTAATAGGACAGAAAAGGAAGGGAAAATAATAATAATAATAACAACAATAATAATAATGATAAAAGAATTTACAAAATAAGTGATGCACAATGCAATTGCTCACCACCCGCCGACCGATGCCCACCCAGTTCCCAAGCAGCGCTCACTGCCCCCCAGCCAACTCCCCCCAGTTTATATACTGAGCATGACGTCATATGGTATGGAATATCCCTTTGGCCAGTTTGGGTCAGCTGTCCTGGCTGTGCCCCCTCCCAGCTTCTTGCTGGCATGGCATGGGAAGCTGAAAAGTCCTTGACTAGTGTAAGCACTGCTTAGTAACAACTAAAACATCGGTGTGTTATCAACATTGTTCTCATGCTAAATCCAAAACACAGCACTGTACCAGCTACTAGGAAGAAAATTAACTCTATCCCAGCCGAAACCAAGACACTGTTTCAGAAATCTTGTTAAGGAATGATTTCTCCAACAGCTTTAATTTTGCCTTCAACTGTTGCACAGTTTATATTTCTATTGACACCAGCTAGATGTTTCTTTTCTAGTGAAGCTACTTAAATCAGTGGAAGTCTATTAGAGAAACCTTATTTAAACAAGATAAAGTCAGAGTCAAATCCTAATCATCAGCTTTACTGTAAGTTTTCTGTTTTACATATTCAAAAATTATGTGTAAGGGAAAAAACATTAACAATCCCTTTTACTACAAGCCTCATCCAATCCAGTGCTCACAAAAAAAAATAGTATCAAAGTTTGAATTTATGTTATATGCATCAAATTATGGCAACATCATAGAATCATAGAATCATTTAGGATGGAAAACACCTTCAAGATCATCAAGTCCAAATGTTAACTTAACACTGCCAAGTCCACCACTGAACCATGTCCCTAAGCACCACATCTACACGTCTTTTAAATACCTCCAGGGATGGGGACTCCACCACTTCCCTGGGCAGCCTGTTCCAATGATGCACAACCCTTTTGGTGAAGAAAGTTTTCCTAATATCCAATCTAAACCTCCCCTGGCACAACTTGAGGCCGTTTCCTCTTGTCCTATTGCTTGTCACTTGGGAGAAGAGACCAACACCCACCTCGCTACAACCTCCTTTCAGGTAGTTGTAGAGAGCCATAAGGTCTCCCCTGAGCTCTTTCTCCAGGCTAAACAACCCCAGTTCCCTCAGCTACTCCTCAAGACTTGTGCTCTAGACCCTTCACCAGCTTTGTTGCCCTTCTTTGGACACACTCCAGCACCTCAATGTCCTTCTTGTAGTGAGGGGCCCAAAACTGAACACAGTAGTCGAGGTGCGGCCTCACCAGTGCCGAGTACAGGGGCACGATCACTTCCCTACTCCTGCTGGCCACACTAGTTCTGATACAAGCCAGGATGCCATTGGCCTTCTTGGCCACCTGGGCACACTGCCGGCTCATGTTCAGCCGGCTGTCAACCAACACCCCCAGGTCCTTTTCCACCAGGCAGCTTTCCAGCCACTCTTCCCCAAGCCTGTAGCGCTGCATGGGGTTGTTGCAACCCAAGTGCAGGACACGACACAGCCTTGTTGAATGTCATACAATTGGCCTGGGCCCATCGATCCAGCCTGTCCAGATCCCTCTGTAGAGCCTTCCTACCTTCGAGCAGATCAACACTCCCGCCCAACTTGGTGTCGTCTGCAAACTTACTGAGGGTGCACTCGATCCCCTCATCCAGATCATTGATGAAGATATTAAACAGAACTGGCCCCAATACTGACTCCTGGGGAACACCACTTGTGACTGGCCACCAGCTGGATTTAACTCCATCCACCACAATTCTTTGGGCCCGGCCGTCCAGCCAGTTATTTACCCAGCGAAGACTACGCCCATCCAAGCCGTGAGCAGCCAGTTTCTCCAGGAGAATGCTGTGGGCAATGGTGTCAAAGGCTTTACTGAAGTCCAGGTAGACAACATCCACAGCCTTTCCCTCATCCACTAGGCGGGTCACCTGGTCATAGAAGGAGATCAGGTTAGTCAAGCAGGACCTGCCTTTCATAAACCTATCTTATGCAGTGGCCACAAGTTGTAGCAAGGGAAACTCCAATGGAGCATGGGGTGAGGGTAGGGATCAAAATGAGAGTGATTAAGCACTGACACTAGTTACCAAGCAAACTTTTGGACTCTTCACCCTTGGAGATTTGCTCCACTGAGCTCACACTAAGCAATTTGCTCAAACTTTGAAGTTAGCCTGTTTTTACCAGCAGTAAGGGTTTGATCATCTCCAGAGGTCCCTTCCAAGTGAACTGCATTGTGGTTCTAAGCACCCACAAATTTTGACTGGCCATGAAAACTGTAGGAAAGTTGTAAGTCTTGCTGGGCATTTTTGAAGTTGTTTTTTAAAGGGTTAATATTGATCCAGAATATCAGTTGGGACTGCCTGGACTTTTTCGTTTTGACACATGTGACACTAATGCTGTCACATGGCTTTTGGTTGGTGCAGAGTGTTGGTGACGTGCGTTTGAACTTGCCTGCAAAAACCACTTGCACGCCAACATACTATGCCTACCAAACTGGAAACCCCAGAATACTGAGAAACCACAGAGGACTGTGTAACTCAGGGACCCAGTGAGGCTTATGACATACCTGACAGCTCAGGGTCAGCCATTTCTGGGGCTGAAAAACTGCAGGGACCTAAAAGCAAAACTTTCAGATAGGAAGTTTAATAATCTCCCTAACTAAACAGCTAGTAATGGACAGCCTTTTGGGACTGCACTTGTAAACTTGGATACTTAAGATGTTTTTCTATTTTAGCCATTAGTTTATAGACTCAGAGGTATAACTCAGAAATTGTTATCACATTCTGAGATATTTTCACACATTGTATTTCGGTTGCCCTGCCCATTTTATTTTAATGGCAGTGCATATTACAGACATAAACACAGTTCCAGTATGGGTGATCATTACCTATTCTACATTGTAAGAATACAAGACATTAAAATCAGCAAAATATGCTGCTCAATTTGTGTATTAGAAAGCTCTTACCCCTGTGTACCCAGGATACCTTGCAATAGTACTTAAACTAATCTTACATGGGTGACTAATAAAAAGATTGCAAAAAACTTGGACTTTAATTTATTACAGTGAAAAATTCCATAGTCATTGTCAGGACAGGCTCGTGCTATTATTGTTTCTTTAGAAACAGATGTTTTCCTTAGTTCAAAAACTCTGAAGTGAGAAACAGTTCATGCAAAGGAAATGCCAAACTCAGTTATGTATCTGCAAAATGTTATTTATTAGTTGTTACAATATATATGTTTTCTCTGTCTACATATATTTTGCTTTTTATGTTTTATAGTGTCTAATGGAAATATTACATTCTTCCAATCATAATGGAAATTTTGTTACCTTACATCAAGGAAATTATCTAAGCTTCACATTTTGAAAAAATCAAACTCATTTGTATTGAAAGGATGAAAGGAATGTTTTAGTTAGTCTTCTGTGGAAAAGGAATGAACATTACATAGATACCTTGTCTCATGCACCTGCACGGCTGGAATCTCTTGGCAGTCTTTTTCTTGTTCCACCAAGCATCCCTTGAGCTCTCACTTCAGAGCCTTTACCTCATTCCATTTGCTTCCCAATAGACTTTCACTACCTTTGTGAATTAGTTATCTTGTGGAAACAACTGCCTTTTATAGAGCAAAAAGGGAATTTTACAGGACAGACTAGAATATCTTATCTGGATGCTAGCAAATGAAGCAATCAGAGGAACCCAAACACTGGCCAGGCTAGTAGTAAGCATCTATTTAGATTACTTGGGAAGCTCAATCAATAATTAAGGCATTACTGCCCATATCTATACACATTTTAGCTTCTGAGCTCACAGGCAGCCTCTTTTTCTGCAACAGAATTGCCTTTGGTCCTTAAAGTTTCCATTGGTTTAATGAAGGATATATATCCTCTACAGCCCATGGCCATTGCAGGTGTTAGAGGGTCTGTTTGCCACCCACGGCTGTGCCTGAACCGCTAATCAGAAAACAGCTGCTGAAAAATACTGTCCCTGAAGCAGGACAAGGGCAGCAGATGGAGCAGGTCTGGGTTTTTTCTAAGGATATTTCTGAAATGCCACCTAGGTGTTACTACAAAAAATGTCTCAGAGCAAAGGACTGCCTATCAGGGAAAATATGTACAAGGGTTTGCTGCAAAAGAACACAGAGGGGAAAAAATGGAGCTGTTCTGCATTGCTCAACACAGAGGCTGTGAGCTGCAAGTCAGGTGAGTGTCTAACCAAGTGTTTCCCTTGGGAATAAAAGAACTAAAGAGCCCACGGTTTGGGGAGATCCCAGGCTGGTCAAGAGGGCCTAAGGGGGCATAACACTGACTTCTCTAATGTCGAAGAGGTTTATCCCCAAAAAGCAAGACTACATAGAATATTCTGCAGGGTTGCAAGTTCATGCATAGTAGCCTTTGGTTTTCTCAAGTCAGCATCATCCAAAAGACACATTAGGAGAGAAGAATCTTGCACGTTTAGCCGCTGGGCCATGCAGAAACATTTGTGGTGTCTGAACAATTTCAGTATAGCTTTCACCTCACTCAGCTTTTACTGAGGCTGCCATGATGGCTTATTACTGAGACTTCCAGAAAAGACTTAACCAGTAACTAAATTAATGCTTTTTTTTTTTTTTTTTCAAATTCAAATATAGCTAAAGATGCAAAACATTACTTTTCAGGAAGGACCATACTATGCCCTGTTCTGGGTTAACCTGTATTTATTCATGTGGATGATGTTTTTGAAGATCAGATTTCATGCCTGAAAAGTGGGGGCTACAATTATGCTTGAATACTGCTTTTGAATCATAGTCTCAGAAAGGTATGTTATGCACAGTATAGGAATAGGTTAAAATCAGGATATGCCATAAAATTATTATCTACTAAAGTAGGCTACTAACTAGCTGTCTCTGCCTACAGACTGTCTCCCTCCTTCACCTTCAAACCCCACAAGGGGACTTTTGTTTAGGTTCCCACATTGCTTTGTGATTATATTTGGGACATTTTTTTATCTAGATAAATGCTGTCTTTTGAAAATTTTGTCTTTGGAAACTGTTTCCTAGCAACAATGTATTTATCATTCTCAGGCAAGGAAATGACATATTGCCATTTAGATACACTAATTGTGATGATTTTTTTTTTTTTCCAGACAAGGAAATAGCATGCACTCAAGGCAACATTAAATTAGAAGGAACAGAGTTAAAAAGGAATAATGGCAAATGCAACTGGAAAAAAAACTAGTCATATTTATTTGCATATGATGATGGAGTTTCTTCTCGGTGAGGCTGATGCTGACATATCAAAACAAAATAATAGTTCCCAGACACCTATAACTGACTAGTACTCATTATTTTTGAAAAGTAAAGAGGTAGAATAAGGTAAGTTTAATGGTTCTTTCCTATAACTCTGAAGATATTTTGTAATGGAAGTATACTTCATCTTTCTTTGTTAACACCAGCTATGTGTCCTCTGCTTGTATCCAATGCACGCAAAGAGAAGAGCTACTCATATTACCAGCTAGTGACTATAGGTCTTTAATTCCAGTGATAGATGTCATACAGTAACTGTCAGAGATTAACCTGCCAGTTACCTCGTGTGGGAGGTCATTAGGATGGCATTTTGTCATCTTTTACTCCATGCTTCCTATGCATCCATTTTAAAATATTTTCTCAGCATGAACTTCAGTGACATTTAATTAACTAGAATTTAAAGACTATTTAAGATTATTCTTCACACTTTGTTACTAAACAGGTGAAAGAATGTTATCACAATGCCTTATCTTGAAACCACACCATTTTGCCCTTCTGATAACTGAGGATGCTCAGCAGGACAGCTGTCCTAAACGGTTCTGCAAAACTGTGTATGCATGTGGCTAAGTGCAAATATTCTCTGAAGAAATAGTGGAGAACAATTCTTCTAATGCAGAAAATACTACTATAATCCATAGCATGATAAGAATGTTCATTCAGAAATCTATAGATATGCATGGTTTATTATGCTTTGTACTACACTTTCCTATATATTGGCACCAGACTGGCTGTACGTTACCTGAAAAAATGTAAGATCTTAAGTGTCCAACTGTGTCATACAGGACTCTGAGGTTTGTATTTCCTCTTTTTTCCCTGAGCTTCTCTGTCCTTTTAGTGATCAATGAGGCAACCAATTTAAGTGTGTAGGCATTGAAGGCAAAATACATTGTGGGACTAGTGGGAGAAAACAAATTTATTTTAAATGAGAGAATAAAATTCATTATTGGTGGAAGAACAAATATTATTTCTATATTTCTTTTTAATTACACAAATCATCACTTACAAACTGTGCTCAGAATATTAGCTTGACTGCTGCACAGCCAGAAAATTAACTAAAAAATGTTAAATAACTTTCATTTGACAGTGAAATTTTGTATTTAAAACCGCTCGTAAGTATTTTCATCAACCTCCTTTTGTCATGACATTTTTGATCAGAGAAGCAGGAAGAAAATTAAAGCAGAAGTCAGATGTGAATTTTGAACCCTGAGAGATGTTCTATCCATGAACAGACCAATTTAAAAAATCAGTACAGAAAAATTATTTATTGTATGTTTAAACTTGAGCAGCTTTGTAAAATATGGAAAGTACTTCACAATAGCAGTGTAAAAATCTCTCCTATTCTGACCTTGATGTTAAAGAAATAAATAATAGCAATAGTTGCCTGTAAAAAAACAGAGTCTATAGTGCTGTTTTTAGTGTATTTTCATAGTTTTATGGGGTGGGAAGAAGCAGTTCTCAAATAAAAATCCATTTTGTTAATAAGCAGACACACTGATACTGTGAAAGGCAACTCCATGTACTCAAGTAGTGTTTATCTGGAAATCAATAAAAATTTACTGATGTCAAACTATTTTTTGTGTTCCAAGACCCACAACAGTGCCAAGACATAAATTTAGTTTTGGTCTGGTGTAACAGTGTGACTGAGCGCCCCTGAGCTCGGGGAGTGGGGCGGAGTGGGGAATGGGGAATGGTGCCCCTGCACAGCACTGGTGCTATCGTCTGTCTGTGGGCTCCAAGATGTCCATGTAGGCAGGCTTGATTTTCTGCAACTTTTTGCATAGTTTTGCCACTTCTGCTGCAAAACAAGGTGAAGCTTATTCCCTGCTCTCTTCTTCTGTGGCCTCAGATCCACAATTTTTCCTTTCTCTGTCTGCATCTTCTCTTCATGTTGATCTCTTCTCTCTGGTATCCAGTGATAGGACATGTGGGAATGGTTCAAAGTTGCACCAGAAGAGGTTTAAACTGGACATTAGGAAGCATTTCTTTACTGAGAGGGTGGCCCAACACTAGAACAGGTTTCCTAGAGAGGTGGTCGATGCCCCAAGCCTGTCAGTGTTTAAGAGGCATTTGGACAATGCCCTTAATAACATGCTTTAACTTGGTCAGCCCTGAATTGGTCAGGCAGTTGGACTAAATGATCGTTGTAGGTCCCTTCTAACTGAAATAGTCTAGTCTGGTCTGGTCTGGTCTGGTCTGTTCTATTCTATCTTTTCAGTCATCTTCTCACAAAGGGAAATTTATTAATTTTGTACATCCTACAGGCATGATCAAAAAAAGGCAGTGATACTAGCACCTGTAACTTCTTGTCAGAAGTCACCTTTCTGCTTTTGACTATAATGGAACCTCAGCAACAAATTTCACAAAGCAGATGGTAGGAAGTGACCTCAAGACTGGCAGGACATTTGTTTAAATAAGTACTAAAGGGAAATTTCCATTACATGCTTTACTCAGTATATTTCTCTCATATCTAGTGTTATTAATCAAATAACTTAAAAAGATTATTTAAGACCTCTATTTTTTCCACAGTCTTTGTATATGAAATGGGAGTTGCTTTGACAAGACATACTTCAATTCCTTGACTGCATATGCTAACTGTTAGTGTCAGGTTTCTGATTCAAATCCTTAAAATTATGATTTTGAATTTGGCTTTCTGGCTTTGCAGTGCTCACTAACAACTTGTTCTTTTGATGAACGTTACTTCATTTAAGTTAATCTGTTAGAAAATTCATGGAAAAATGAAGACCTGAGCGGAGTCAAAGTGAATAATTTAAAAACCGAAGATGTTTACAGAACACGTTCTGCAGTGCTCCCCTAGTTCCACCTGAGATGTTGCTTTAGTGTTTTGAGGACATTTTTAGATGATAGTGTGCAAGGAAAGGAGAGCTGTTTGAAAAATGAGTGAAAGAGACATGAAAACTACATAAAAGAAAGACAATTTTGAATTTTAATTATTCTGCAGCAATTTTTCAAGCGGGTTGATGGAAAGATAGAAAAGGACTTAAAAAACCCCACTTGTTCTAGCTAAGAAAAGATGGCATTGAAAATTTGACACATTACAGAAATTGCCACATAATGAGCAATTCAGTTTATAAAATCTTATATGAACCCAGTAAACTAATAAAAATGAATCAATTACAAGCTCCAAATCACTTATTATCAAGTTTGTGCTTTTATACATGAAGTGGGAAAAACAATGGTTACACAGAATAAGTCATTTATGTAATTGAATGATCCTCATTGGCACATATGCATAAGCATATGTGTGCAGAGTGAAGGGAGCTTAAAGAAATACAAACAATGCAATTTAATGGAAATTGCAATCTTTACAATCCCGGGTGATTACTAACAGGATAATATCTGGTGTCAGGATGAAGCTAGAACCAAAAAGGACTTGGCAAGATAACCTGGTTTAACTTTACCCCAGACTTAGAATAGAATCCCCGTGATTTCTTGGAGCTGATGCCAAAATTACACCGTATTGTATCACTCCATTCATTTTCATGGCAGCTGAGAGACAGGAAAAAAAGTCTCTCTGAAACATGTTTTTTCCCATATTTAAATACAACAGGAATTGCAGAATTCTTGAGAAATCTTCCTTCTAGTTGAAGTATTTTCATAATAAGTATTCTAGAGTTGATGGATTTCTGAGACCAGAATTCTACTCTTGCTTCTTTCCTGAGTGCATAGAGAGAAAATAGCCATGCAAGAGGTGCCTGAGCCAACCTGCCTGCAGAGTGCATCAAGGATAGCTGATGGGGGATTCTGCGTATTGAACAATCTATTTCAAAAACCTTCTATGCTGCTGCCAGAACATCTACCATTCACTGACTGCAGCCACCTGGGAGGGACTGGAAGGCATCCCTGTGAGAAGATGTACCCATCAGGTCTCACCTTGCAATTGTCAGCTGATAACTGAGCCTAAACAATGTTTTCTCCAACAATCAGAAGAAAGTTCAAAACACTTTTGAATGCTATTGACCTTGTTCATTCTGGTTTTTTCCATGGCCCATTGTGGTAGTGGTAAAGATGCTAGGAGACTCAAGCTAATTGAAGAAAGAAGTCCAGCTGTTTGAAAATATTCGTAATTGAGATAAAACATCTCATAATGTAAATGCGAAGTGTTTTACATTGTGCTTTTGAGTACTGTTGCATTTTTGTGTCATCCATACTGCACCTGATTTTTTCTGATGATATCTACCCACTCTAAGTCACTGTATTTCATCTCCCTTTCTTAAATGTTAGAAACTTCACTGACTTTAGTTCAAGCCTCCAGATAGGCTTTTAATGTCCTTCCATGGCCTACCAAAATTAAAGTTGGTTTTCTGTCAAGGACATTGCAGGAGAAAAGAAGTGTAAAATCAGTGCTCATACGTGGGAGTAAGAAACTCTATGAGTGCTTTGGTTTCCATGAGTGCACAAGATTATTTTCAGAAAGTGAGCTTTCAGAGAAGAAAGTAGATGGAAGTTCCAGTGATGCTCCCTCCAATTACACTTGACTTTGAAGAGTCATGTTCAAGAGTAAAATGACTGACAAAGCTAGCTGGAGTCTTTTATTGCTATATTGTCTTATTCATGTCAGAGCTTTCTCTGACTTGCTTACTTTTCTTACTGTTAGGAAAGCAGAAGTTACAATTAGCTGCAAGAGTAGTATAACAGCATTCTGGTGGAAAAGGGTTGTCCCGCATCAACTGCATGAATTTTCACTCTCTGGAAGCCTCAGCAACCCATCTGCAAAAAGCTGAGCATTTTTTAGGAGGTATCAGCTACCAATAGCAGGGAGGTTCCTTATGAAATATAATCAAAATCTCTCAGGATTAAATTCCCTTACGGACTAGCACTAGTAATTACATGCCTCAAGGGCTAAAAATGCCTCTTTGACAGTATCTACTGTGCTTGCCAGGATAGTGGGTATTTAATTCAGTCTCTCGCAACACTTTAAACATAAATTAGCTGATTGGTCCCAGTAGACTGGAGGCTACGGTTTTAATCTGCAAAACTATCTGCTCCCTTTCGAAAAAAAGCAGGAGCTGAACAAACCATGCCAGGCTGAGCTGGAATATGTAGAATTTCACAGGACTGGACTGGCTGGCTTTTCATGAAACAGTAATTGTCTTTTGAGAAACTTCTGTTTTTCTCATCACCTTCTGACTAGATCAGTTCTTAAATTCAAATTAGGAAATCAGCTCATTTTTCTAATTCTTATTTTAATTTACCTATCATCTATTTTATCTATCGTAATTTGCATTAGCATCCAGATTTCTTGTGCTGTGCAGACAAGGTTGTGTGCATTTTTTTTGGTTCATTGATAGTTTTCCAACAAACTGAGCAATTAAACAGGGGATATGAGCACCCAAATTTAGGCATACATTTTTTGCATAATGATTGGGACTAAAGCTTACAAACTATAAAAACACCTGAAATATTCCTACACATTAATGACCAAAGCTACACTAAACTTGGTCAGCTTGGTCCCTCTTTAGAAGGACTTGAAGCCACCAGCTATATCTCAGACTTTTGCAAGTCTGGTATTAAAGCTGGCAAGCACTTTATTTTTGAGGTGATGATTTTCCAACTGAGAAGAACCCTTATTTCCACATGTTTTGAATCTTGCATTCCCCAAACATATAGATGGCTACATCAGGGAAATTAGCTTCATCTGTGTTTGGCCAAGAAGCTGTGGATAATTTTTTGCCTACCTATGTGCTCTAATGAATTTAATTCAGTCTGTGTCACTCCAACCTGGATTATTTCAACAGAGTCTTCCTTGAAACGACACCTGGAGATCACACGAACATTTGAACTAACACAGAATTCATTTGTTTGGGAGCTCTCTTGGACAATATGCACTTCTATCAAAATGTGAAGGAAAATATTTCCTTTGAACTGCTGGTTCAGTCTACAAAATTTAAAATATTTCAGGCTCCACACCAATTAAATTGTTTCTGCAAATGAAATAACTGAATTAACACAAATTGACTGGCTGACTGGTAGAATAAAAACTGGTTGAAGGAGAAAATTGAGTCATGCGTTACATCCCCCAGTAGACAATTTTTAATTGTAAACTACTGTTAAGAGCAGCTTTGCAACTCCACGGAGACCTTTTGTTCCCTATGGGTGTGAGATATATGTCCTGACTATGTAGAAAAAGAGGCAGCTAAATATCTTTCATAACGGAATATTAAGCTGAATTCTGGGCCATTAGAAGCAAATTCCATATATATGTATATGGAGGACAGCCTCTCATACAGAAACGGAGAAGCCCTTAGAATTATCAATTACTGCCAATATTACCACTTTGAGGATGGGAAGATCAACAAATATCTCTTAGGAAACTGTCTTTCTGAAGCTGAAATAAGTAGCCAGCAAATGAGAATAATGACGGGTAAAGGTGAGCAAGAGTTAATAATTGCTGCAAACAGTATCATATGACATGGAAAAAAAGTGGTGACGACAAACTGCAAGGGTGACTTGCTAAAGATTACTATTCTACAGATCCATGCAGTAGCATTTATTTCAATGGAGTTCACTACTACTTCAGTATACACATACGTACACGTGTATATATGTGTGTGTGGGTGTGTGCGCATGTTTGTATGTATGTATGCATATATGTTTACTATGCTAAGTAATATCAGTTCCAGGTCTCTGATTCCTGAAACAAGCCCTGACATGAAAAGTTTTATCATAGCTGTGGCTTAAAGTTACAGCTGAAGTTTTAATAAATCCAGAGACCCTTTATGGTTCAACTGGACTTAAGTCCCATCCTCTCCACAAACTGAGAGAGGTCAGTATACCTGGATCATGCTCAGCTGATGGGCATCTTTACTGGGACTCAAGTATTTGCAGCAATAGACAGCGCTATTGTTTTTGCATGTTTTAAATATTCTTGCATTGTTATACAAGTGGTATACAAGTGTCACAGAGAGGAAGGAATTCGGACAAGAGATTTATTAAGAACAATCAGTGACAGAGTTAATAATGGGTCCTCCTTATCCTGAATTCTTCCCTCCATACCATCTCCAGTATTTCTCAGAAAGCAGCACGTTTTCAAACCCTCTTTTAAATTAAACATTGCTAAATAACCTAAATTAAACAACCACTTGTTCAGTGCTGCACAGCTTATTTTCTTACAGTTCAGGATTGTCCTCCTTTTCAGCACTACATGACTGAATGAATCCATGTTTGAAATCTGTAACTGGTTCTCACATGACGTTTTCTAACAATTTAGTATATTAATAATTTACCTAAGCTAAATTCTACAGCTAAAATCCAGCAGTAATGTAGATTACTTTCATTTGTTACAAATTATTGCTTCCATTACTGCACAAATCCTCCAGTAATCTCAGCTGTTTATTGTTAATGAAAGATATTACTACATTAAGAAAGCAATTCATTTAGTTTCTTTTGTAAATTTGCCATAAAAAAGTGATTAATTGGTATTAGAGACAATGAATCAACATCATCTGACATAATCCACTGTTTCTTATAAGTCTAGTGTTAAGTAATTTTCATTTCACTACGAAAATTTAAGATTCTCCCAGGGACTTGTTCTGCTGTTAACTCACATCCTTAATTATCTTCAGTGTTGAGGGAATTCTACCTGCATTGAAAAGACAAATAAATATCATCCTTAAAATTTTAACACAATAACTTAGATATTCTTTCATTATGCTGTTGAAAGGGTATTTTCTATACTATTTTTTCCCATCTCTCTTTAATAAAAAACATTTTATTAAATAAATCTCAGAGAGAATATTGATACTCTCTCTACAGCTTTCTGGTAGATATTAGTCCTTTGTTTACCCATGTACTGTCAGTACCCTAGAACCTACCTTCACTGATGTTGACTTCTGAATGTTTTTTGTAACACAGGACCCTTTTTCTGCACAGATCTTACTTCTTTGGCTCTGCACAACCCCAGAAACAATTGTTCAATAGGTCTTTTTAACAACTTTTTAAGATATCCCTTTCCGAGTAGTCCTGGGCTCCAAATTGCTATGCTACTAGAGAATAAGATAGACGTGCTGAGACGTAGATCTGTAACAGAGGCACACTCCTTCTGTAGAGATGACCTTAGGAAACTAATGGCATTTCAGCCACCAGGTTTGGAAGTTTACTTTGCTTATCAATGAGGAGAACAAGGGTCACATTGTGTATGTTATGTCTTCCTTTTTTCTCTGAAAATATGTTTCAGACTTCAAATTAGCAAGTAAATGCATAATTATAGCTCATGATATCACTTCAGGACTTTTCGCCATTCCCTTCATGAGAAAAGACTTGGAGATCTTAAAAATGCTTCTTAGTGCAATTTTTTTTTTGTACTATAAAATGATGAGAAAAGAAATAGAATACACATAATTCATGATAGACATGAGAATAAAAAAGCCTTGATTCCATTTTTTTCTTTATATCCCTTGATGTAAGACTGTAGGTTTGCAATAAACTTTTAAGTCTACTTTTACAATTAGTTACCTCTGACGTGAATGCTATTGCCATCTCCAGTAACATATGAGACAATATTGTATCAGACATTACACAAGAAATAAAGTAGACCATTCCTGACTCTAAAGAGTTTACAGTTTAGGCATACTAACTTGCAATTTTACAGTCTCTTTGCCTGCAAAGGAGAATGTTAATACTAATGCAGTATCATATTAGTACCTATACAGAAAGACACATGAATCTTTAACACTTTTTGAGAGCTTGGAAAAAATCTTTTCATCACTGTTTGAGTATATTCTGTAGAATAAAGGAATTGGGCACAGCAGTAAAGTGACCTTATTATCATCTTTTAGTATATCAGTTTCTTAATGGTCTCACTGTGAAATGAATTTCTGACTTAGTATGTGCAGCACTATGTAGAAACTGGGCACAGATTATTAAGGTTTTATTTTGTTTCTAAAGGTAGTCAAGAATCTGCTGAGCTTGTTTCAGCCACATGATTTTCCATGCCTGAAGCATCAATTTACAGCATGAAAAAAGATATATGTGACAGAGAATCTTTCAATTGGTAACTATAGGCCTTGGAGCAAGCCCAGAGGTATAAGATGAAGATAAAACATTTAATAATTCCAAAGAGGAAGGATAAAAATAGCAATGCACAAGACTCAACTGCTTAAAATGTCTAGTTATTCCAGTAAAGTTGAAAAAAACCCGAAGCATTTTAAATCTACAAGTAGAAGATAACCTAGCTATAAAGTTTAGAGAAGAAAAGAAGGAAAAAAAAATCTCACTTATTCTTTTCTCCAGGTATCAAAGCTAAGAATAAAGATTAATGTTCATTTAATTTTTCTTTTGGAAAAGAAAATTATGTGTTACAAATCATAAAAGAGATAGTCTAAAACATTTGTTATTTCTCACAAATATAAAACCACCAGCAGCAAGAAACCAATTACCAAACATTTTTCTTGACCTATTAGTAAGATGCTCCTTTTATGCCTGTTTGTGCTCTACATTATGTGAACTATCTTGCGACAATGAAATTAATTTATTTTTACAAAAAAAGCAAAATTTAAAGCAAAGGTAATTAAAATTTAAAAGGAACATTTCTATTTAATAATGCCATAGGTAAATTCAATTTATAAGCCCGTGAATTCAAAAGGGCATTTGAATTCTTTGTGACATGGTATAGAAAATTAATCCTCAATACTTGAGGCCACTAAATACATTACAGATCATATACAGAGAGATCTTACAACAAAAGCCAACATAGCTATAGAGTGAGAATAAAGGATCTGCTTTACTGAAAACAGAAAAAGGTGAAGGTGATATTTTTCAAAATACACAAATTAAAATAAGCAAACAACATGTTACACCCGGAAGCAGGTGATAGATGTAGTAAGGAGGAATATACTGGTTCTGGAAATGTTGTAGTTACTAGTGCTAGTAAGAAGAGAAATGTCTATTAAAAATGTTATCTAAAGAAATTCAGGAAAAAACCCAAACAAATAATTTTAGTTTTTTCCTTCAAAAATGAACTGCAAAAGATGTTTTTTGTAAAAAAAGTCTATCAAATGACTGATGAAAAATTTTCAGTTAACACATACTGTGGGAATCTGTGAGAGAGAACTAAGTTCATTATAATACCTTTGTATATGCTGTGAATTAGGTGTATGTATGCACGCTTCTCGTGAATCAGCCGACACAGAGTAACTTGTTAGTGTGCCTAAGCCCTTGTGCCTAAACCTTACTGCATGATTCATTAGGTTTATTACTGCATGAAAGTATTTTATTCATTCTAGTTAGTGCTCATACATGAATAATAGAAGAACTTCTGGTGAACTATACTGGGGGGAAAATTGTTTGTTTATATGCACTATGAGACAAACAGAATGTTTGACATTTTATAGGATGGTGAGATGTTCCTATCATACAGATATACATCATTATTATTGGTGGTCTAGAGTACATGAGATCTTTATTGCACTGCTAGCATCTGTTCTATAATCATCATCATCATCATCATCATCTTTTTAATCTTCTTACCACAGCAGTTCTTTGATCTGCAGCATTTGTCAATGGAAGGGGAAAGCCTCCACGTGCTGCATTGTTCCAAGCGCTCTCTTTAGCTGAAACAGCAGCAGACAAAAGGTTGAATCAGTGGACGACCAGAGGAGACTCTTCACGTGTGAAACTGTGCTTGTAAAGTGGCAAACTTCATAATCAAAAGGCAAATTGTTTGCCAGGAGAGATTTTAGCAATTTTTGACTTGATAATTGGGTTAAAAGACAAAGGCTGCACAATAATGCAAAACCAGCTGTAAAGGATTTTGAAGGCACAGAGACAATTACTTTGGGCAGCAACTAAATGAAATTAAAGAAACAAACGGAGACTTTTAAGATGCTCAAACAGGATTTGGGCAGGGAGGCAGGTGTGCTTTTTTTAAAATCAAGGCCAAAACTTGTACTATGCACGTTTTCAAACCCTTGAAGAAAGGGGCATTCTGAATTTAAGAAGATGATTAACAGTCATAATTATGTAGCTAGAATATACATGGCTAAGCTGTGGTATGCACTGGATATACATATTTGCTTTATTGAAAGTTTCTGCTGCAAAAAAAATCTCTAACTTTCCTACTTATTTAAGAATTTCTGAAACCAATTTAAATCAGTGATAACTTTCATTCATTTTACAAAGGAAATTTCCTCATTTGTTGTAATAGTGGCAGAGAAATTCTGCTCACAAAGTTCCAGGATTCGGCCCAGGGCTCTGGAATCTGGTATTTGATGTGGGCTTGCTTCCAAGCCAGGTTCTCACTGTCTTTACAGGAGAGTGGTAAAGCAGAGCTGCATGCTATTCACCGATGTAACAAATGAAGGTAGAAATTTATCGCTTTCATACAGTTTCTGCAGTCCCAGTTCAAGTATACTTTTAAGTTGAAAGTATTAAACTACCTACAAAAACTATTAATACAGTCTCTCTTGTAGATACTGCCATCCTGATTATATAGTGTTTTGGTAATCTCTACTGGATATTACAAAAGTCTTCAGTTATCTTTTCAAGGCCCTTTCATCTTAAAATGGATTGGCTTATGGGTCAGCATGTTAAAATTGAATATATGTGCTTTGATTCATGTGTGGAGTTTGAGGCTGAAGTCAGAAAAGGTGGTTACCGACATCTACATATTACACACGAGCTGTGTGGGACGTGAGAGCTACATCTGAGCATCCAGTGGGATGATCAGAAGAGCTACCTGAAATGTTGACATTGAGAAGCACTACAGAGCAGGATGGTACAGTACTGCTGATCCTCTGTTTTGCCCTTTTACTATAATTTTCTAAATGAAAGTATGAGTCTCATGCATTGATGTAAGAGTTATAGCCTACTTCTTGCATAACCTCTGCTTCCAACTAAGTCATTAACTTCACAGAAACATAAACCTCAAGCATCCTCGGTCTTAGTAGAGAGTCAATTTTACCTTCCCTCAGCAAAGCGTGGCCCCTGGTGCTGTCCCAGACTGCACTGCAGGAGACTTAGAGCACACCCCAGCTCTCTTAAAGAGAGATTGTGTCTTAAGCATTCCTGCATCTAAGTCTTGGCTATCTGTTCTCACTTCTTCAAATGTCACTTAGAAGAAAACCCAGGACCAGGGGCAGAGCGGGAATCCTAAGCCCTCTACAGGGCTAAACTCACCTTGAGCCAAAAAAGAGAAAGAGGAGAGTTTTCTGTTCTTCTCACAGCGTGGTCATAGCCAGCTCTGCTGTCCTGGTCCTCCCCATTACATCTGGGCTGTGCACGTATTCTTCCTGGGCCTGACTCAAAGCCCAGCATGGTTAGAAAGGATGCTCACTGTCTTTGCCACCGCTGGGAACAACCCCATCATGAGCAATCTGCTCTGCATTTGTGCAAGAGCACAACAGCACTTATGCTCTCGCTGAAACTACAGACTGCGCAATAGTTATGTGTCATATGCCAGTCACTGTGCTTTTCTTTCCAGCAGAGCGGCATGTGGCAAAAAAAAGCTAATTAGTTCTTGAGTGACAATTTGATGGTATTTTTGTGAAATTCTCTGATAAATTCACCAAGGTCTATGTTATTTTCTCACGGATAATTGCTGAAGACATATGCCTTTATCAATTGCCAAATATGGCCAGAGCAACCATCAATCTCATCAGAGCACAAATCACTGACAACAAATCTGAGTGCCTTGCAATATTCTGCAGACATGTTTCTAGCTGCTACATTTCATGTGCTATGTCTTATCTTCAATGACTATAACCAGGCTCCTTGGAAAATTGCAGACAAATTTAAAAAAAAAAATGAAACATGCTGTGTTTTTAAGTGCCTGAACTGAAGACAGCTCTGGGCTAGCATCTTCCCCCAACAACAACTTTCACTCCTGAAAGTCTCTCTTGCCTTGTTTTTCTCGTTTGATGTCGTAAATCAGACACCCAAGAGACATGGGGGAACTAGGACAGGCTTTTCAAACGCAACAAACAGAGCAAATGGAGCCGGGTAGCCCAATGGCAGTTCTCAGTGCCCCAAAGATTAAAGAGCAACACTTTTCTGAACTGGCACAGAGAGGAGGGGAAGGGGAAAAAAAAAAATTAAATATCTATTTGTAATTCCTTTTACTTCTGCTAACAGCGTTGCCATGGGAACTCCCTGCAGAGGAGAAGGGGCACTAGACCTGACAGTTTCTGGGAGCTGGTTCAGGCACAGCTGTTTGGGCAAACTTGTCCTGTTTCTTGCAATATTCAGAGGGGGAATTAAAATATAAGAAATGTTTTATTTACTTTTACTTCCAAAGGAAAACTCCTTAAAGCTGTAAGTTGTCAGCTTGCCCGCCATGATGTCTATTATCTTCACTTGTTATTACTGGGTCAGTGTCTCTATAAGAAAAATGGAGTGGAAAAATCATCGAAGGACAGACAGTAAATGAAAGCTTTTATGCTGCGGCTCATTCTATACATACTGAATCTGATTTCTGAACAGACAGTAAATATTGGTATTCCTGAGAACTGGCACACAGTCCTGCTATGGCAGTTGTTAGATTGCCTGACAGATGATTTGACACTGTATGTTTTATATAATAGAACCTGTCAGAAATGAACCTGTACATATTTTCTGAGTAATGAGGGGAAAAATCTTACCATTGTTCCTAAGGATATTCTGCAGTGGTACACCATCTCTAAATACAATCCAGTCAAAAATGCAAGGAGCGATAGAGTTATTTGTGGTTCAGAAAGCATTCTTACCTTCCTATGTGAATTAAAATGCAAGCAGAAGGCTTGAAACTGTTAATTCATAAGATCAACGGGGGATGGAGCCTCTAACCATTAATACCAAATATTATATTAACCCAGTCAGGCATCAAAGCAAATTAAATACGTAATCTGAAAATTGCTTTGGTGAAAACTAGTAAGAAAGCATGACACTGAATGTGATAACTGGAATCAGCTGTAGTCTGGAGAACAGGCTACCTAAGTATGTTGTGGTTTAACCCGGCAGGCAGCTAAACACCACACAGCCGTTCACTCACTCCCCCCCTCACCGAGAGGGATAAGGGTGAGAATCGGGAAAAAAAAGTAAAATTTGTGGGTTAAGATAAAGGTTGTTTAATAGGACAGAAAAGGAAGGGGAAATAATAATAATAATAATAATAATAATAATAATAATAATAATAATAATATGATAAAAGAATATACAAAGCAAGTGATGCACAATGCAATTGCTCACCACCTGCCAACCGATGCCCAGCCAGTTCCCAAGCAGCGCTCACTGCCCCCCAGCCAACTCCCCCCAGTTTATGTACTGAGCATGATGTCGTATGGTACGGAATACCCCTTTGGCCAGTTTGGGTCAGCTGTCCTGGCTGTGCCCCCTCCCAGCTTCTTGTGCACCTCCAGCCTTCTCGGTCAGTAGAGCATGGGAAGCTGAAAAGTCCTTGACTAGTGTAAGCACTGCTTAGCAACAACTAAAACATCGGTGTGTTATCAACATTGTTCTCATGCTAAATCCAGAACACAGCACTGTACCAGCTACTAGGAAGAAAATTAACTCTATCCCAGCTGAAACCAGGACATAAGGGCAAAAAAGTTCTGGTAATTTTAGAAAAGACCTAATGATATCCTGTGCTGGTTTTGGCTGGGGTAGAGTTAATTTTCTTCATGGTAGCTAGTACGTGGCTATGTTTTGGATTTGTGCTGAAAACAGTGTTGATAACACAGGGATGTTTTAGTTACTGCTGAGCAGTGCTTACACAGAGTCAAGGCCTTTTCTGCTTCTCACCCCACCCCACCAGCGAGCAGGCTGGGGGTGCACGAGAAGTTGGGAGGGGACACAGCCGGGACAACTGACCCCAACGGACCACAGGGATATTCCATACCATATGACGCCATGCTCAGCATATAAAGCTGGGGGAAGAAGGAGGGGGGGACGGTCGGAGTGATGGTGTTTCTCTTCCCAAGTAACCGTTACACGTGATGGAGCCCTGCTTTCCTGGAGATGGCTGAACACCTGCCTGCCAATGGGAAGTAACGAATGAGAATGTATTTTATAGTGTGGGACCTGAGCATGATGTAAATGGTATGGAATAAGGGGTGGAGAATAAAAGGACTGTTGTTGTTTAACCCCAGCCGGCAATGAAGCACCACACAGCCGCTCGCTCACTCCCCCCCCGGTGGGATCGGGGAGAGAATCAGAAGAGTAAAAGTGAGAAAACTTGTGGGTTGCCATAAAGATAGTTTAATAAGTACAGCAAAACCCACACATGCAAGCAAAGCAAAACAAGGAATTCATTCAAAACACTGTTTTCAGCACAAATCCAAAACATAGCCCCATACTAGCTATTATGGAGGAAATTAACTCTACCCCAGCCAAAACCAGCACATATCCTTACTCCAAAGAAAAGAAGCCTGTTCATTTACAAGTCTAACCTGACTCTTCCTGTGCTCCTTCAGATTCATTTTTAAAATACAGCAGAATTGCTTCAGAGAAGGAGAAAAGTTTTCATCAGACACTGTTTCACTTGGTGGCTTTTCAATGCCAACAACTAATATGGCCTAATAAAAGGGGTTTTTTAACCTTTGTCTCTTTAATTAGTCTATTGCTGTTAATGATCTGGTGGTAGATTTTGATGTTTATCCTTTTGCAGAGGATGGTCTGTAATATTTGAGTTCTAAAACTTCAAAGGATCTTGAAAGGATCTCAGAGTGAATTATAAATACAGATCTCACATTTTCCCATCAGCTACTATATGAAGAGATATCCTGGCACAGCTACTTTTATTCCAGAAGACAAACTTTAGAAAAATTAAAATAGAAGTTATACTATGAAAAGAAATTTCACAGTATCTACAGATTCCATTTTACCTCTGTGGTGCTCACACATCACACAGGAGGTGTAAGTAATTGCCTAGTGGGAAGAAATTACTCTGCCATGGTGTTTATCGGGTTTACTTAGCTCAAAGTTCATTAGCCATAATTGTCGTACTAGAAATCACCACTATGGAAGTATTCAGTCTACCTCCTGTCTATAAGGGATGTATTATGCTGCTGCTTAATTAATTTGGTACCTTTCCCTAACCCCAAATTAAAATAGGAGCTCAGGCATGAAAAAAAATCTTGTGAGGAGCAGTTAATGTATGCACTTGACTCCAGATTCTCAACCCCATATTTCCATATCCCATATGTGAATGCAGAGAGTTTATTTCTCAGGTATACACAACTTTTTAGACGTTTTAAAAGGAGATGTCTACATCTCTGCTGTGGTACAGACTTTGAACTTAAGATTTCTCAACCCTCCTGAGCATTTGTTGGTTTATTTTTTTTTTAACATGAACCACCAATCTTCAAGTAGGAGAAACTGCATTTCATATTGACATATATTTTTAAATGTCTTATGACTGCCAAATCAAGATGGCTAGAACAACAGTTGGGATGCCTTTGATTTGTTAGATCTATACCGAACTTGCTTTAAGCCTAAAATGAATTCTTTGTACTTAGTATTATTACTATAAAACAGCTAGCACATGAAAATCAAAAAGGATAAAAAGGAAAAAAGGAAAGCCTGCCACATTCAGAATTAATAGATTAATATCCTGATACTTAGACTGACTTACCAATTTCAGAGTTGTGTTATGGTCACATCATAACTCCAGAAATACAGTGGTCACCATGTAAAGACCAAAGTTTGGCAACGAACCAAACCTTAAAATTTATCACAGATATGGCAAATTCTACTCACAAAATATCGTTTGCATGTCGTATTCTACTGGAGCGCAACTGTGAGCTTGTGACATTACTTAATTATTATCATCAACTACCTGTCCGTATTATTTTCCAACTAAATATGATATTCTTTGATTTTTTGAGAACTTGCTAGAGCTGGACAAAAAGATAGATACCCAGGCTCATGCTTTTTATTTTCAGTCCAGAACCAGACATATCCTGCTTTATGGGCAACGATCTAATGCTCCCATATGTACTTTTATTATTCTTCCCTACACTGAGACAGAGCTTCCTGAGAGTAGTACTTATTGAATCTACATGAAGGAATTAATGCAGGCTACAATCAAAAAAATTTGTTCTATTCAAAATAGAATAAATCAAATCCACCTGTAATAACTTCAATAACTACCATTTTGAATTCATCGTAAATAAAAAAATCTGTACAGGAAACACATATAGTATTTCATTCTACACGTAGCAATTGTTGTTTCTGAGTATTTCACAGAAGCAGCTGGAAAAGAGTTAAATAGCCTGCCATAGAAAACTGCAATATTTAGGGAAACAGCCTTAAGTTCACCTGTGAGATGGATACAACAAAAGAACAAATGGAGCTGCTTCTGAAGCAATGAGAACACCTTTGAATTATTAAAGGGAGAGGTCTGATTCGTCTGTCTTTTGTCACGACACTAAGTCAGATGAATGTTCACTTCATCTAAATCTTCAGCATCAGATAGAGCTTTTAAGAGTGGAAATTATTTATTATGACAAAGTTTCTTTGAAGGTTTTTGGCTAAAGAACAGTGTTACACTGGGCAGACGCTGGAAGATTTTCTCCTTACTGGAGGAATGAACTTGACCATCTAATACTCTGTTTTCATTTCTAACATCTCCCTCCACTGTTATTCTTACATTACCTCACATATAATTGACAACAACCTTGTGAATTATTAACTACACAATTGTTGCCTCTTCAGTGCTGATATTTTTCCTCTGATGAAGTTCTGACACTTACAATTTACCACTAGTTGTAAGAAATATTTTTTGTCCATGGCTAACATTAGAGACAAATGTTTAACCACATGCTTTAAACTGTCACAGGCATAAAAAGGAAAGAAAACCTTGGAAAATGGTTTAAAAATATATGATCTCCAAAAGATTAAGACATCTCAGGTTAAATACACCCACAAAATATATGAACTAGAGAAAACAAAAGAAATGTCCAAATCTCAACTACATGTGTTTTATCCTATTAATGCTACTGTAATTTCCCTGATTTATCATAGAATCATAGAATAGTTTGCGTTGGAAGGGACCTCTAAAGGTCATCTAGTCCAACCCCCCTGCAATGAGCAGGGACATTTTCAACTGGATCAGGTTGCTCAGAACCCCGTCCAATCTGACTTTGAATGTTTCCAGGGATGGGGCATCCATCACCTCTCTGGGCAACCTGTGCCAGTGCTTCACCAACCTCAGTGTAAAAAATTTCTTCCTTCTATCTGGTCTAAATCTACCCTCTTTTAGTTTAAAAACATTCCCCCTTGCCCTGTCGCAACAGGCCCTGCTAAAATGTTTGCCACCATCTTTTTCATAAGCCCCCTTGAAGTACTGATAGGCTGCAATAAGGTCTCCCCAAAGCCTTCTCTTCTCCAGCCCGAACAACCCCAACTCTCTCAGCCTTTCTTCAGAGGAGAGGTGTTCCATCCCCCGATCATTTTCGTGGCCCTCTTCTGGACCCGCTCCAATGGGTCCGTGTCTTTCTTACGCTGAGGGCTCCAGAGCTGGACGCAGTACTCCAGGTGGGGTCTCAGCAGAGGAGAGTAGAGGGGCAGAATCCCCTCCCTCAGCCTGCTGGCCACGCTTCTTTTGATGCAGCCCAGGGTACGATTGGCCTTCTGGGCTGCAAGCCCAGAAGTAGTAGTTTTGGATATACACCAGTCCCCAGGGTGACCATTATTGCAGATATAAAGTGGGTGCTGTTTTAGACAATTAAAAGGTATGGAAAAATAAAGTATTTTACACATAAATATAAATTAATTAAAAATACATATAAATTAGTTTTGCAAATGCAATTGCTAAAATATAGGAATTCCAGAATTTAAATCAATATAATTTGACCTCTTCATGTGCAGTGTGGAACAGCCTTCAGTTATAAAATCACTATTTTATTTCAGTTCCACCTATAACAGTGAAAGCCTTTTTCACAAAATGCAAGCTTTTTTATTTGGAGTGATCTACTTTTTAATGTCATTAAAACTGATAGTGAATTTTATTAAACCCAGTTTTCCTTCATTAATCATAACACACAAATTCATATTTGAATTGCCTTCATTTAAGTTTCCTGAATCAAGAATCAGGAATTCCATAATTTGCAAGCCAGGCTTTTCTGGTCTGGAAAATAAGCCTGTCACAAGTGAGATGATACACAATTCATAACAGATTATTCCATCAATTCAGTCAGGCTCTGTAAAATATTCCATTCAATGACCAAGCACCAGATTTTAATACGGAAAGAGGCTATAATTGGTTCTGAATTTCTGAACCAAGCATTGGTTCAGTTTAGTTTAAAGACCTATCTTAATGTGTGCTGCTGAATTGTTCTTACATAAATGGTGCCATTAAAACAGCAATCCATTTTAAAGTGCAATCAGAAATGCACTTTTTAGGTGAGAATCACAAGTACACTTGCTAGGAGTGACATGTCACAGTACTCTGTAAAGACAAATATTATTGAGCTTAGCAGAAAGGACTTTAGAAGAATAAGAGAGGCAAAAAAGCAAAAGGAAGTGCAGTGGCATCAGTATGGGGCTGATGCTTCATTCTGTATCCATTTCTTGATGAGACTTGGAGGGGTTTGCCCTTAGCCATCAGAATTTGTGTGAAAAAGACAAAGTTGAGTCATGGGAAAAATATCAAGAAATAAGGTGGTGGTTGCTCAGCTTACAATATTTCCCTACACTTGCTACTGCAGACCCTAATTCTAGACACTGTGTCTGCATCAGGAACTTCTAAGCTTCCAGCAACTATAGGTAAGCATGGACCTGGGTTTTTTTATTTGGAAGTTTCCATAGCCATATCTAATCAAGCATAAATGCCAGGCGAATACTGTTGTCCCTAAGCAAGCACTTTAGTAAACTCATTTGATCTTGAGGTCAGATAGGTACGTGAAGGTCAGGATGCAAAACAAGATGTGTGAGGAAGGATTTATTTTTGTAGGTATTCTCAGGATCTACTAAGTGCTTTGTGGATATTTGTTTCTTTTTTGGTGTTGAGATCAGGTCTGATTCCAGAATGTTCTTGATCCTACAGGTCTATTCAGGTTTATATTCAGGAAAAATGCACATTCAGGTTGAATTATGTCATAAACATGCCAAATTTCCCCATTTTTCTGTTTATCTTCACACGTTTCACGCTTTTGTTTCAAGAATGTTCATGTAAAAAGTCTTTCCATTTGTAACTGCCGTTACCTGATATACTGGGTCTGGCTGGGTGGAGTTAATGTCCTTCACAGCAGCCCATATGGTGCTGTGTTTTGGTTTTGTGGCTAAAACAGTGTTGATAACACACCACTGTTTTGGCTGTTACTGAACAGTGCTTGCACAGCATCAAGGTCTTTTCTTTCTCCCACTCTGCACCCCCAAGGAGTAGGCTGGGGGTGGGCAAGAGTTTGGGAGGGGACATAGCTGGGACCATAATTGACCAAAGGGCTATTCCATCCTGTATAACGTGCTCAGCAATAAAAGCTCAAGGGAAGTAGAGGAAGGGAGTACATTTGTGGTTATGATTTTTTCCCAAGTAACTACTGCGAGTACTGAGGTCCTGCTTTCCAGGGTGTTTTTTGTTTTGCTTGAGTGCACAGGTTTTGCTTCACCTGTTAAACCGCCCTTATCTTGATCCATGAGTCTTCTTGCCTTCTTTCTATTTTCTCTCCATCCCACAGCAGAGAGGAGTGAGTGAGCTCTCAGCCAGTTCTGGGCTTCCCACTGTCCAGGGACATGGAGGTACCATAGAGAGTCCAGCAAAGGGCCACTAAGATGGCTAAGGGACTGGAGCATCTCTCATGTAAGGAAAGGCTGAGAGAGCTGGGACTGTTCAGTCTGGAGAAGACAAGGTTCAGGGGGGATCTTATCAACGTATGTAAATACCTGAAGGAAAGGTTTAAAGAAGAGGGAGCCAGGCTCTCTTCAGTGGTGCCAGACCTGTGGTACCACAACACCTGTGCCAGAACAAGCAGCAGTGGGCACAAACTGAAACATAGGAGGTTCCCTCTGAACATCAGTAAACACTTTTTAACTGTGAGGGTGACTGAGCATTGGCACGGTTTGCCCAGAGAGGTTGTAGAGTCTCCCTCTTTGGAGATATTCAAAAGGCATCTGGACATGGTCCTGGGCAACTGGCTCTAGGTGGTCCTGCTTGGGCAGGGGGTTTAGACCAGATGATATCCAGAGGAATCCTCCAACCTCAACCAGTCTGTGATTCTGTGAGCAGCTCTGTTAGTGTTTGGCTGGTGTTTGGATCAAGCCACCGCACCTGATTTGAATTACTGAAAGCACACAGAACATACAGGAATCAATGAGGGCTGAAAGAAGCTGTACATCATGAGGAGTTTCAGAGAAAATTCTGAGGTCATAGGACATGAGTTTTTATGAAGTAAGGCAGGAGAAAGGACCCTTTCCTTAGCTGCTCAGCTAACCTTACTTGCATACTTGGATTCCTATTAATTGCCATATTTTTTGTTACAATAAAATATCCTGTTTCAGTGTGGGATATGGTTTATGGTGGGATATGACTTTCTCTTTCTGTTCAGTTGTGTGTATCTTGCCTAATCAGCTCCCAGCTATGAGTAGATTTTCCAATCTCATCCCCTGCTTGTGATTCACAGTTAGGTCTCGTGAAATTACTTACTCTAACCAAAATATTTAGGCTCCTTACTGGCTATCTATCTGGATGAAATTTAATATCTTGTGCCATATGAGATCTAAGTAGATCTCTGTCCCCTTCCAGCCTTAAGCTCTAAGAAATAATTTTCTAGCATCAAATCTCAGAGGAAGACTGGAGAATTATCTCCAATATTTTAGAATTATATTATAGAGATTTAGAATCAATTATGATCAGCTGTTTTGTGACTGTGTATGGCTAATGAACAGGTATTGTCACAGATATGAGACATTACTGCCATACTGTTATTGCTCTTGTCCTTTGGAAACAGGATGGGGATAGACTGAGGAGATGGAAGTGTAGTCTCTACCTTCTTTGCAGAAAATTGTTGCACCTCACATCAGAAATATCTATTTCCTTACTTTAGTCTACTTAGTTCTGTTTGTTGTAATTGCCCAGTTTTCTGATTTCCTGCCCTCTTGCTCTTACGTGCAGTAAGTTAGACTGGGAAAATGTGCCTCTTCCACTGGGAAATCAGCAGTGGTAAATTAACCACTATTTGGCAACCCTTCACAGATGGTGCCAGCAGAATTTCAGCCTAAGTCAGTAAGAACAAGGCAATTTAAAAACATTAAAAATGCATTGGCAGCAAAGGAATAAAAGCTGTCACTCAGGTACAAGCCAAAATAGTTAAAAAGCTCTTGGCAAGTTTTTTTCTTTTCTATGAAATATATTATTTTGCACAGAAAACTTTGTAGGTAAAGAAAGGCACGATAGTGTATTCTCTACTCAAGATATTTCTTGGGAAAGAGAAGTGTAATATTTTTTTCTGATAAAAACTAGAATCAAAATAAACATTAAAACCTACTGAATACATTACTAATTTTTGTTTTATTTATGACGATTTCAGAGCTTGACTATCATTTAACGGTATTCTGAAAGCTATTGTCTCACACACACAGACACATGAATTTCATTCACATTTACAAAGCCATCCATTATACATGAACAGCTATGCTATGACTGCTATTGAGGAAGGAATTAGCAAGCGTGTTTCTAAAGTGAGGCAGTTCTATAAATATTTGTCCTGAACTGGGACCTCATTACAGTGTTTACTACAGGAGTGTGAAATACTATGATTTCTGCCCATCGGTTCCTTCAGGAATGCATTTACTGCTGGTTTTTGAAAGTCCTATTTTTTTAGATTACTATTACTGTAGTGTGGATTTTTGGCAATCCCCACCTTTTTGAAATGATAGAATTCCATCAGCTAAAAGTATGTAGAATATATGAATATGTACAAATGAGAAAAATGATCTAATATCCGTAATAGATATGGTAGACTAAGATCTGATGAATCATTTATAAATAAATTTAGCTTACTTGACAACTTAGGTGATTTCAGTGTTTCCAAGTGCAATAATTTTTTAAATGGTTGCTGGCAGGTAATTTATTAAGATGTTTTTTCAGTATTTAAAATTTCCATACTTAGCTTGGTCATCTGCTATCTTTGATTTGACACATAGAGTGAATAGGTAAACAGGATAAAATTGTTCGTCTCTGATGCCATGAGAATTGTGTCAATTCCTGGTGAGATATGTGAATTTTCTAATTCATAATTGTATGTCCTTAATGTTACCTAAGAACAACCTGATAGTTGCATTGCAAGCTAGAACATTCTGTGTGAATAAATCAGGAAAAGATCACAGATCTTAGGTGTGGGAGGACAGAGGGGAATAGTCCACAATCAGTAAATCCGGATGTCCCACGCCAGCGAGTGTGCCATGTCATAATTTTCACCATCTGAAATACATGCAGTTAAACCCGGAGCCCATGTTTTGTTTTCTTCACAGGGTCTACTTTCCCAGACTGCTGTCCTCAAGCCTTGAAATTCCTTTTCTGTAAGACCAGACAGCAATGGACACAGGGCTCTTCAAAAAGGATCTTTGTGCTCACAGCAGACAAGCAGTAGTGCTGCCAATGGGGACCTGCCAGCGAGACCTCTGAGCTTCTTGACGCTATCCCACAACTGAGCTTTTGTAATACAGAGGTCTCATTCTGAGCATTTTTCTTTTCAGACCTGTGAGACTAGACCCCAGCAGGCATATTTTATGCCATCATTTTTAAAAACAGGTTGCTTTTTGGGACCCACTATTCCTTATTAATAAATCATTTCAGAATCTCACTGCCCTGATAGTTGGAAACCTTATAACTTACAGATACTGTGTCCCACAGCCCTTTTTTGTTCTTGTATTCTTCTGCCAATGTTATTTTTTAACTTACTCTTCCTAAAGTTGGTTCCTGATATGTTGATTAAAGAGGATGCTCATACGCTTACTCAGCCTTTGTTTTAGCAAGCTAAACCAATTGGGCCTTTTTAGTTTTGTCTAGAGCACCGTTCTAGGTTTTTTTAGCACCAGTTCCTTATAAGCTCCATCTTTCATCAATTGACGTGACCAGTTTTTCATATGGTCTTCTCAATAAGCTCTCTCCGCTGCTTTATAAGATAGCTTACCATTGTATGATATGCCACAGAAAATGCTACGCAGTCAGAATGAGAGGAAATACCTCATCTGCTCTGTCCTCCAGACACTTCTGGCTTTTTCACAGCCTTTACATGCCAATAGGTCATAGTCCAGCTGACAAATCAGTTACAGTCATCTTGTAATGTTCCTCTGACATTTTCTGCTGGCTACCCACTACTTTACAGCAGAAATTCATATCAGTCATTGAATGTATGACCTTTTAATTGTGATACTCCATTTGTATAATTCTAGCCTACAAGACATTCAATTTTTCCTGTGGGATATTTTCACCTTCTTTTGTACCATCTGTACTGCTAATGTTAGATTTTAAGAACATTTTGGAGCCCTTTTACACATTTTTTATCTTATCCCTTCATCCAGTTTCCACCAATATTGAGCAGGATTGCCACTCATCCTAGCTCTAAGGAGCATCCTGTATTTCATGGATATGTTGAATTAATTATGGAAAAGCTATATCAGATAGTAAAACCCAGCACCGCCAAATAATGTAAAAATGAATTAAACTTTTTTTGGTATCAAGTTTAGTATAAAGGACCTTCATCTTTTAATAAAAACTAACCACAGATCTCAAGAAAAAATCTCTTTCTGTTTTTCAAAAACTCTGTTACATTGCACATCTAAATTAAAGCTGTGACTTTGTAAGTTACAAAAACTACCAGAGGCTTTTTTCTTACACTTATAACTCAGGTAAAAAAATAACATGTAAAAAATCAGTTATAGACAATTTATCTAAATTATGATTCTATGATTCTAAGTATACATTACAGGAAGATGAGATTGATTTTTTCCCCCCAGCTAATTAACCAGCTCATTTATGGAATATTACTGTAAGCTGAGTCACAAGAATATTTAAATCCCATTTCCTCATGGGAACAACAGTGTTTCCATTTCACGGGGGAGATTTGATTCTGTTCATCCCAAATACATGGAAACAATGAGATGTGTACCCTAAATGAACGTTGCATCCTGCAGGCTGTATATGTCCATATTCTGCAGGTTATCTCCAAATGTCACAGCTTGAAAGGTCTTCTTTTCCAACTGTTAGCAATTTTTTTGCCATTAATTTAGTATTCCTTAGTGGCCAATTCCCTTTCTTCAAGGTGCAAATACTTCCAGGGTGACAGAGAGAAAGAAACTGCCCAGGCCAGAGTACTGCTTATGTTTTTTTAACAAGGTGCAAAGATTGTTTATGATACAGTCTTAGAATTAGAACACAACCTGGTTTTGTATAAGCTAATCTTTTTTGATATAGTGAATTAATTGAAAGGTAAATTGAAACACCGATGAAGTATTTGTTCATAAATGTAGCTTTGACATAAAAACACAAAAGTACAGGTACAGAAAATTGAAAGGGACTATATTCAGAAATACACATTGGCTCTCAAACTTTTAACATCACATTTTCATTCAGTGAAAAAAAATATTACTTTAGTCTAATTCATCCACTTTCTCAACAAAAAATGTTGAATTTACAGATAGCCACATTGTTACTGAGAGATTGAAACTTGAGAACAGAATTGATATGAACTGTTTTTGTGAGGAATAACATATGACATGGATTTCGACAAGTGTATGGATGCTTTAGGAATCCTGTGGTTCCTGCTTCAAATCCTAGTTTTTTAGGAGCTTTAAACTG